>NW_006768795.1:363970-660950 GCF_000204055.1 Melampsora larici-populina 98AG31 | reverse complement strand
GGCGTAGAAGAAGAGGTTAAAGACGTGATAAGAGGCTTAGTAGAGGGTTTCACTCAAGGAATCCCAGGACATTACCTAGGGAATAAGCGTTGGTGGACACCAGACAATCATAGTTCAGCATCAGCAGTTAAAGATAAAATTATGGGAAACTTACAAAAAGATAATACAGCTGGGAAGGGTATTTGGCCCATTCACGCACGAGGAAGTTTACGCAAAATGGGGATTCTTCAGGACAAATCCTATGGGAAAGCGTTATCAACAACGATGGGTCACTGCGTATGATTAACGACTTATCTTACCCAGTCGAAGATGAAGAGGTACCCTCTGTAAATTCCATGGTAGACAAGCACGACTTCGATACGACGTGGGATGATTTCTATGCGGTTGCTAAGTACTTCAGAGAACATTTCGAAGAAATCATATTAATGGCAATCTACGACTGGGAAAAAGCTTATAGACAAGCTTGTACGAAGGAAGAGGAATGGAGATACCTGATGATAAAGGACTTCTATAATCGCATTTGGATGGACATCGCAGTTCCATTTGGCGGGGTGGCAGGTTGCGGGACCTTCGGGAGAGTGGCAGATGCCTGGAAATTGATCATCCAAAAGTTACTGGGGATCGACAGGATCTTCAGGTGGGTCGACGACAACCTGATAGTGAAGAAAGAAGGCAGTCAGTTGGAAATCGAAGACGTGGTCAACGTAAGCACACAAATGGGTGTCAAGACTAACTATGAAAAACTCAGAGGATTCGCCGAAGAACAAAAATATCTTGGATTCATATTTAACGGACGAGATAAGACTGTGAGATTACCGGACAAAAAGTTAACGGAAAGATTAGAGGCAATAGAAAAAATGTTGGATGAGGCAGGACCTTGGAGCCTGAAAGAAGCGGACTCAATAATCGGGAAGATAGGTCACTTGATATATATCTTACCCCACATGAAGCCGTACATGAGAGGTCTATACGCGTGGTTGAATCCCTGGCAGAAGACGAATGCTAAAAGATACCTGTCGAGGGCAGCAAGAAAGGACTTGGAAAGCTGGAAGGAAGCCTTGACAACCTTCGAACCCCGGAGGATCGTGCCGGCGATCGAACCTGAGAGAGTAGGTTGGGTCGGTGATGCAAGCGGTCATGGATTAGGGGTCATAACCGATTTTGGTTGGGTGCGTTTTAAGTTGAAAGACGGATGGGAGACAAGAGGTCTTGAAGGAGACGAAACACGTCGCGACATCGCTTGGGCCGAAACGGCAGCGATAAGGATCAGAATTCTGGTGCTGGAGGTATCGATAGAGGTACGCGGAAGGAATTTTTGGGTAAAGACAGACAACACAACCACCGAATCTGTAATCAATAAAAGGAGGTCAAAGAGTGGAAGAGAATTCAGGACTTACTTCTAAAACTTCAGTGTGACATAACGGAGGAACGTGTAGAATCGGGAAACAACGACGCCGACGATCTATCTAGAGGTTTAGGTGAAAACGACCAAGTTACGAATAGGATCAGAATAGAATTACCAGAAGACTTGAAGTTGTTACTAGAGGAAGAATGATCTCACCAAAAACGGAACATAAAATTAGGTGGTTTCTTCAGGACGCAAGAGGTGAATCAAGATGGAGATTAAACAGTGTACAAACTCACATGCTATCCGGAGGTTGGGCAGAATCAACGTTAATAAATTATAATAGTGGAGTAGCAAAATTAATTAAATTTGCAGAAGAGAAAAGTTACAAAAGGAAACAATTGTTACCTTTGTCAATCAATAAATTATATGAATTTGTGGTTTGGGCTGGAAAGAAACTAGAAGAAGACGGAAAGACAGAAAGGAAAAACGAAAAGTCAGCAGCGGTGGAGGTAGAAACACTAAAGAAGTATCTCACAGGCATCAAGTGTTGGCATTTGTTTCACAACGAGGAGTACCCCACTTACAGCTCATTGAAATTGTCAGTTCTGTTAAAATCTTCGAAGATGGCAGAAGCGCTAATCAGGGAGTCGGAAAAGGAATTGAAGAAGCCAGTATTATTGAAGCACCTGGTACAACTTTTGAGGAAACTATCGAACGGGAATAGAAGGGATCAGACGGCGTTAGCGATAGCATTGGTGGCTTTCTGGGGAATGGCAAGAATGGGAGAGTTAGTATCTGACGATAAGAGAAGACGATTGATAAAATTCAAAGACCTACAAGTGTTATCAGGTGGTGACAGATTGACGATAGCCCTATTCAACGCTAAGACCGCGAAGCCTGGACAAGTGCAATACATTAAATTGAAAGCCCAACAATCATACCTAGATGCAAACTCAGCGTTAAAACGAATGATCGCCGTCAATCAAACGGGTCCGAATGACCCCCTCTTCTCGTACCTAGAAGAAAACGGGCAGAGGAGTGTAATTTCAAAGGCGAAGCTGATGGGAATATATAAGAGAGCGTGGAAGTCGGAGGAGAAAGAGGATCACTTGACTGGCCACTCGTTTAGAGTGGGAGGCGCAACTTTCAGATGGAAGAGATAACGTCAATAGGTAGATGACAGTCGAAGGCGTACCAGTTATATCTCAGAAAGTATACCCCGGAAGAGAAGAAACAAACGAGAGAGTTGTGGAACTTACTGAAGTTTCAAGAACAACAAATGCCAGATAAAGTGAGTGAAGATGTCGTTTAGATAGAAAGAGTTAGTGTACTGATGAGCATTAACCGGACAGATTGAAGCCACAAGTGAATAGGTCGATCAAGTGAAGCTTACGAGTGAGTGGGATTAAGGTTTGGGATGTAGAGAGGAAGTAGAAGGGGAGGAGGCACGCTGTATAAAAATAGAGTTTAAGCTTGACAGATGCGATTGGCAGATGAATGAATTATGGAAGATGCTGGAACACACAAGAGCGTCTGGACTGATGCCGTAGTCAGGTTTTCGACGGGCTCAGGACGCCAACCGTCCAGAGAATAGGTGGTAGAAAACCTTTCTCGGACAGGCAGTCCCCGGCCTACGGCCCCCCCCCACACCAGGTCTGAACCTGAAAAAGGTAAAGACCTACATAAAGATTGCTTAGAAAAGAAAGGAATGGAACATGAGATCAGAAGCGAGATTACCTAATTACAATAAGACACAATGAGAGTTTTACAACTTAAATAATAGAAGTAATAAAAGTTGAGAAACTGACCAATAACAATGAGAGCTGAACAAGGCACCGTCCAAAGATGGATTCACTGCTACACAGTCGAATTACTCAGCTGACAGTTGGTGATCAAAATGCCATGGATGTGATGATATAGCTGACTTATAGATTCAGCTCTTTCATTATGATTACGTTCAGAACACGGAATGAATATCTGAAGATATATGAGATCCAAAAGGACAAGTTGATCAGGACCACCTCACCACTTGCATTCGGACAGTCTTCAAAAGAATTTGAAACTTGAATGTTATGCGGATTTTGAAGACAAGTTGGAATAGGACCGTCCAGGTTCACTCCAGTCAACATGCACTGAATTTTCCTTATAGCTGAAGGACTGGACTCTTCGTGTCTGTCATCTGAAGCAGCAATACAATTTGCATGGCAGAAGACTCAGATGTTGAAAATGGCGGCAGCGAAATTACATGTATGTATCCCAGAGTCAGGTGGGGCATGCCGCTTTCAGGCCAAATGCTGCTGCCTCCCAATTGTCACTTGGAAGCGCGAACTACTCAGCCATACTCAGCCATATGAAGGAAGAATCTTTTGACATTTAGAAACTTTGCAAATCTTCTGAACACCCATTAAATCTCATTGAAACCGCTGAACAATTCACGAAATCGACCTCTTGGGCCGGATTTACCTTCAAGATAAAGCTCATAATCCATCGGAAGCTTCTATAAAACGGACTCGCCTCTACATATGTATCAAGATGCCACCGTCTAGTCGCAAAGCGCAGCTGAACCTTTGGCGCGAGATTGCGTCTAAACGTCACGAGGGGACTACGCCAGTGGAGCCACATCTAGACTTCATTCAAAGTCGTTTCGAGGAACTCGACTCAGAAGGTTTTATTTGGTCCAAGGATTCGATCCTTGGTATCTTCCTTCAACTCGGCCTACCAGAAGGCCCACATAGCTCTTTCTCATCGGTCAACGAGATACTCCAATCGCGCGCTCTTCTGGGATCTGAAACTTCATCTCATGAAGTCAAAGAACTTATTCAAACCGAAGAATTACGACGCAGATCCCATCCTCGGGGTCTGATGAATTTACCTATCGAGATATTTAACAAGATACTCGAAGCACTTGATGACTTGTCTAGGAATGAAAGCTACGCACTCGCGTTTCAAAAGCGCAAAGGTATCGCAGTGATCTCGGGTTCAGGCAACAAGCAACCATATAAGACTTATTTACCCCAAAAATCGCCCATCTTAAATACAATCCAAACCTTCTCACTTGCTTGTCCTGAAGTATACCAACTTTGCCGACCATGGTTGTGGCGAGTGAGTCGTTTTCAAACCGAATTGTTGTGAAAACATCCCACGATCAAACACTGATTACACTGCTCAGAAACTAGAATTTCCTACTCGGCTTCCAGCACCGATAGATATATGGACCGAAGATATCATCCTTAGACAAGGCTCATTGGTCCGGTCTCTAACACTCCACCTTTCCCAAAACTGCAGTCAACCTGATGGAGTTGTTGATCGTGATCCCTTTTACGACAATCTTACTGTTGATATGGAACACGGTGATCCAGAGAGAGTCTCCCCAAAGAATGCAAAAAACCTAATAAATCGGTCCCCTAACCTCTCTGAGCTGAAAATTGACTATATTCATCGCAGACGCTCGGACGACTCACTCGGAGTCTCAGCTTTTCTATCAGAGCTGGTTCCTCTCATAACTAGTCTCAAACACCTCCGGCAGTTGTCATTAATTACAAATTTCATCAGATCGGGAGCAATGATTAAATCCCCAGCAAAACTCATCCTTGGTCTACCCTTGCTTGAGTCGCTTCAATGTGGTGGAATGATTCTGTCGTCAGATCAAGGTGGACTCGGTGATGGATCCTTTGGTTTTGAACTGTCCAAACTCCAACATCTATCAACATTACATTTAACTGGCATTAAAGGTATTGACAAACACTGGTGTCTTTACAATTGGCCAAAGACAATCACCAACCTTACAGTTGACTGGTGTGATAATTTATCACCAAGTTCAGCGCATCAAATTATCCACCACATTGCACCTCGTTTAAAAAATCTTGGCCTCAGCTTCAAGCAAAGTGATGACAGCTGGGAGAGCAATACTGGCTGGAATCCAGGACATCTTTTTTCTCTTCCGTCTCTGACTGACTTGCAACTCCATACCTGGAACCGTCACTTACTGGACAGCTTCCGAGACTGTGAATCTCTAGGGTGTCTTGAATGGACCTACATAACATTAGAAGATTGCAGGACACTAAGTGGGATCCTTTCTCGAGCTACTTGGCCTCAGCTCAAGAGACTGGTTGTAAATCCTAGTCTTTTTTTCCCACGCGACGCTCCAGATGCTCAAGATCAAGCAATTCGAGATGAATTGGACTCAATGGAAGATTATTGCAAGCAAGCCAATATCGAAGCATTCGTACACCAGCCTCTGCGTTACTCCAATACGTTATGAGCGGATTTTTCTTTTGGTCAGTTCAGCAGGAGTGGCCTTTTCAGATTGAGATTTAATCAAGTACTTCTAGACTGTAAACTTGCCTACCTTTCCTGGGACTCAGCCACCTTTTCTTGTGTGATCATCAAATGTGTCTTGAAGACTATCTGATAGATTGATCTCTGTCACCTTTCTGATTTGTATATAGCATTTGTTATCACTATCTCCTTTGGCATCTCAAAGATCACATTTCATTTGTAATCACTAACCTTGACATTGAGGCAAATGTAAAAAGTTTTAGGGCCCGTTTGGTACAATTCAATATATGTATATTTGTGGTACTCAAAGCTACATATGTACGCCTACATAGTTGCTGTATATAGTTTTTTTTGGCGGGGAAAAAAACAAAAGAAAGATATTAAAAGTATTTCGCCCGCCAAAAAAAGCTATATATGACAACTATGTACATGAACATATTTGCTTTGGGTACTGTAATTGTAATATACTACACCAAACCAATAATATACAGTATATCAACTTTGAAAAAAGTGGTGGTGTTTGGTACAATTATTTGGAGAAAATAATAAATATATATTGCAATATATTTGTCCATTTTGATATACAGCCTTTTGGACGTATATCAGACTGAAAAAGCCTTTTTGCCCCTCTCTCTTTTCCATAACTCCTCTCCCTCCGCCATCCTCCCTCCCTTTTTTGTCAATCACCCTCCTTAACCATACCCAATCATCTCTTCAAGTTCAAATGTCACCCTTTTGACTTCAACCTTTTGAACATTTGTCATCATTTCTTTCCTTATCCTCTTCATGGTATGATCTTTCCTGTTCTGATCTTTTGTCTTCATTATCAACTTATGTCTTTGTCTTTGTTCATTTTCATTGAACAAACAAAAACAAAACATTTATTGACATAAACCCAAATGAGTTCAATTGAACATTGCAATCATACATGTATAAAATAACAATGATTTGATGAGATTTTCAATAAGGGTAGTTTTTAAAAACATTCAATGGCTTTTAAAAAGATTGCAAGGATTTTAAAATGAATTGATGGAATCTCAAAATTGATATGGTCATTTCAAATGATCATTATGATTGTTACCAAACACACAAGTGGTGATCTTGTGTCCACTGATGAGCATGAGGCCTAGCCGGTACAGGTGGTGACGGTAGAGTGTTTGAGGTGCTAGCTACAGCCACAGGTAGCACAGGAGCCATCAGATGGGTTGTTGAAGACAATGTGTTGCTGTTGCCTTGTGCCAACTGAACTCGTTGGCAAGGAGCTGAAGACCCCACTACATGTTTTGGGCATGGCCCCAATCCGTATCCAAGGCAGCACTAGAATAAAATATATAAGAATGAATAAAAAATATTAAAGCATGAGTCAGTAATTCTTACTGCTTGGCAGTACTCACCGTGTCCCTGTGGTGTTTGCCCGTTGACAAGCGCACACAAGTCGCCTTTGTGCCTCTAAAACAGTCCGTGTGCGCTTGTTGTTGAGAGACTGCCACAAGGACACAGTGTGTCAGCCCTGAGTACATACACATGTACTCAAATGCTAACCTATGATATATAACCATCACCTAGAAATATAATTACATGTACATACAGCCTATAATATATATGTAAAATGTAAGAAAAACATATATGACCTCTAGTTACATATGCATATACCCAAGAAATAACATGTAACATATAAAATTACATACAAAAACACTAGTAACATCTCATAGCTCAGTATCAAGAGTTAAAACAGGCTTATCTTATATGAAACACTTAATGATTACATAACATAACATTAAGTGTACATAATCATAAAAACATTAAAATATTAAATACAAACCTAATATTGCAAACATTGTGTATATCACAATACTAGGTTTAAAAGCTAGAATATATAAAGCAGAACCTGCTTCATCCCCAAAGGAAAAACCAAGTTTATACATACCACTTTCTAAAGAACCATCAAGAGTTCAATTAGAATAACAATCAAGAGTATTACAAATAGTAATACTAGTGATTCATTCTATTTACCTTGATCCTTCCTGACTAGATCCTAGTAAGTTATATTCTTCACTTCTGGATCCTCTACTTCCCCTAAGTAGTCTATATACTAGGTTGGTGACCTCCAAGTTAATAACCAATAGGTTGGTGACCTCCAAGTTAATAACCATCAGGTTGGTGACCTCTAAGAGATAACCAAGATAGTGATCTTTATAATCACTCTTTATCCAGTTACATAGAAGGATATTGGAGAATCTTGGGATCCAGTTCTCACTATTGTATTCATTTACAACTTAAACCTCTTATTTAAGAGTCAACTAAGTCTAGTCTGCCAGCATTTGTCCCAGCAGACTCTTAGTTGTTAACTTCCCATATTATCTTCCCCTTTCCCATCATCAACTCCTTCCTTTGTTTCTAGTTTAACTATTGAAATATAATAATACCTATCATACTTCATCTTAAACTACTCCCTGTACTATCTTTTAGTGAGTGTAGCCTCTCTCAAAAGAGTCACTACCCTCACACAGTGACTGGCATGGACACCCTTTGTTTCCATTTGCCCAGTGAGTCCGGGCAACTGGCCCTTGTAAAGCTTTTTGGCAGGATACTCTGCCAACTTGGCCATGGTGAGAACCTGCAAGTGAGTCAAGTTGATTGTGATCAAATGTGGGGTCATGTGGCTAACCTAAGAAAGGATGTCCATTGTTCCAGTGATTTTTGGTCTGATTGGTCCTATCATTCTTGTTGGGTTTGGGATCGAGGATGACACCAGATGGTGAGATTCTGGGGCCCAAGTCGGAAGGAGACAAAACAATTGGTTGTGGTACACCTGCGAGGATCAAAGCCTGTTTGCAATTAAATTGGTCACATCGCCAGGTGCGCCAGTTGTGACTGTTGTTCTTTGGAAGTGTTAGGTACTAAGATTTGAGAATATAAAGGTTGTTAATTAGTTGTATCTGTCTACTATAAAAGTGAAAAGAATGGCTAGGCTTTTGTGGATGTGCCATGTGTCTTCCAGTTTTGGATGATAACGGAGCAGGGTTGTGCATTCTGGACCCAAGATGCCAACAAGACCACACACCGCCGGCTCTGGCAGGAAGCCTTTGGTGATAAATTGATTGTGTTTGTGGATAAGAGTTGGCACAACCATAATTGAAGATGTTGATTGGTTTGATTGGTTCTTTTTTTGGCATTGAATTGCTTGTGATCAAAAACTTTTGTACTGTACCAACATCCCTTTTGAGCTGGTTGAAACATTATGGTGCTATTGGAGTTGTCCATTTTGGGAATTGTGAAACAAGGGCTGAGAATGAGTTGATGGAGGGTATGGGTTGATCAAACTGGATGACAGACTGGGAACATGACCGTTCACATGAATCATGTAGGTTTTTTTAGTTTTAACATAGGGGTTTTGTCTATTATTACATGACACAGGATATGTTTCTACGTATGCTAAGGTGCTGTATTCTCAGATTCTGATGATTTTCTCAGTCTCAGATTATTGGGCACTAGGAGGAATCTTCTAGATACAAGAATTGGTTACAGGGCCATGTGATGTAGCCTCGACAAAATGATGTGAAAGCCTCATTGTGTCCCACGCGTTACACTCACGTGCAATCTTTTTGCTAAAATCCCTTATTACCTTTTGAAATTGTAATGGGAGCTGTTTACCATTCTCTTGATTACTTATAATCTCCAGTGGATGATCTGGAACTACTTGTTCTTCCCACTTTCAACCTTTCTCAATGGACTTATAATTCTTATCAAAAAAATATTCTCCATTTATTCAAGATCAACTTACCATTATATTATCATATCATCTTTGATTGATTCTTATAAAAATTCTGTCACACCTCTCCTCTCCCTTTTATTTTGATCTTGTAATTCTGTTTTTAGTCCGCCCCATAGCGGACCTTTTATTAACCTTTGAGTTAGTTGCACATCCCTATGATTTGTCCTGTATATTTATCTACTACCTTGCAACTAGGGCTCAACGCCCCAATTCAAGCTAAAACCTTTTCATCACTGAGTTTTAGCTGGATCACCCAGGCACCATACCTATTCTCAGGACAGAAACCCGGATCCTCTGGTACTCCCGAGCGTTGGAAAAAGATAAGAGTTACAAGTTTGCAACATAACCACCTATGTTTACGTTATGTTTTTACTGGGCATGTTCTCGACATATGAAAACAACATCGTTGGAACACAATGGTGAAATCACATAATGGTTACAAATCTTTTGAACCGTAGTGTACAAGTGCCAGAATCTGATACATCACATTCTCAGGAACCGTAGGCAATCAATTATTTAGAATAGCGCTCGCTATAATCCAATATCAAGGAAGGATGTATCCCCTGGGTTCTCGTGATCACCTAGATCTAGCGGTGAGCTGGAGATGGATTGACCAGCTATGGTTTGTTGGAAGAACAGCAAGGCGGCCTGACCACGAGCCAATTTTCCTTTTCCATATGCTGGTACTTTGTGTCCCTACAAGGATGCAAGTAATTCAGCTTAGACCAACTATGGAAAAAAAATCTTCATGACTGACTGCACCAAAAACTCGGATGTATGATAAAGTACCGGCGTTTTTATAAATTCCAGCGACCTCGCCGTCGATGACCCATTCGCTAAACTTCTGTTGGCGATATTTATCTGAGAATTTAGTGTTCAAATTGTCCATAATAGCTTCTACCCCCATGCTATGGATAGAGAAATCCATAGAAATCTAAGTATCTTTGGATCAAGGTTTTCGAAGTTTCAAGTTTAGGCTTACTAGTTGACAATATAATCTGCATCCCCAGCGTATATTCTTTACCGAAAAACAGAAAGACAAATGGAAATAATCAGCATGGAGACGTCACGTATTATAATCTGAATCATGCTAACAAAGTTCTGATTCCCGCATCTATCGCGCGCACAAGCTGCGGCGCAGAATCCATCATCCAGTCTCCACTGATCAAAACATCAAAAAATCGTTGGAGGATCATCGTTAGCTCAAGGAGCTATAACATACGCATGAGAAAATCAAGTAAGGAAAAATTTCTACCTTTCAAAAAAGTTATCGTACACCAGGTCGCTACTCTCTGTCCAATTCATTTCTGCACCAATTGCACGCTGAAATCCTTGATTGGTGAGAAGTGGCTCAAGGCTGGGTGGGTATGGATCGGGATCATTGTTTCTGTTTGAGGAGAATATTTATGGTCAGAATATGAAAAAGATATGGTCGAAACCGTACATTTTATCCCCTCTGTCTATGACCAAACTGACCGCACATCGTAGTAGCTCGCGTTCCCAGCCGCGGGTATCAGAATATTGTTATTGCAAACCTCTTGAGCATTGCTACATCGAGTTTTTTTGAGTGTTTTCTGACATTCAACGATAAGCGATTTACATCCACCAGGAGATTCGTATAACTTTGTCAGGTTTTTGATTTCATCAGTTGAGATGATTCGTCTATACTGTTCAAAGCAGGTTGAATATAAATTACTGGTAAGTAACAGGATGTATCATAATTCTCCAGTAGAGGTACAAACCGGGTTTGTATCCGCATACGTTGTGTACTTTGGATACTGAGCGAGAGGAGAAGTCAAGCCGTTACCAATCCCTAATGTCTTGATAGGTATGATGAAGTTTCCAGTTTGGGAAACACGAGAATTCATGTTAAGAAATAAGTCCACCATGACTGGGCCATAGTGACCTGTGATATAGGAACTTATCAGTAACATGAGAGGGAAACGACTCGTAACTTTGCAGGACTGACCACCATAAGACTCTGCGCCAATGACACGAGATTTTTAGTGCCATTAATCATTTGAATCCATACAAATGTGAACACGATGCTCAGGGAAGTTTGGAGACGTATGAAACACACCAGTCCATAGGCCAAATTCGCGCCCTACGAATTTTGAGAAGATGGGATCCGAGTAAAACAGCTGAAGTGCGTTATAAACTGAAACTGCCGCCTCCAATGACGTTGACACGTTGGTAGTTCCGAAGGAGAAGCCTGTACCGATAGGTTGATCAAGATACAACCTTTGAAGACGTGGTATGTAGAATTAGCCATCAATTTTTTTGAAAAGTCCACAAGAATTGCTCACATATTGGCCTGATTATCAATTGTTTTCGTATTTCAAAAGAAAGTGTCCGGCATCTCGTCACTTTGAGAAAATTTCGGTTTTAACAGCAGTACGTCACTTTAGCGCTGCTGCACTTACACTTTCTGACCAGGAATAAATGTTATCCTCAAGACCACTAGAGTCCCGTTTGATCCAACACGGCCCGTTCTCCTGAAAAAGACCTAAGGAGACAAGATCAGTTGGATGAAGTTACGCATAGCGACAAAATCCGGAACTTTTTGAAAGAGCATCAACTCACCCAGCATAGAGGAAGATCCCGGACCTCCATTCAAAAAGACCACCAATGGCGCTGTATCGGGGTTGTTGCTATATACGCGAGCCAATGGCAAGAACTTGGAATTAGCTCCAAGTCCAAACTTTGGGAAGGAAACATCTCACCGGGCCTCAAACAACCAAAAGAACATAGACTGATTTCGGTCGTTGGGTATATAACCTGAGTATGTTTGCACACCTCTCCGAGTCTCGCAAACTCCAGAGTTACGCACATATCGAAGACGCAAATTGGAATTCCTTTGATGAGTAGACAGAGAGATTGGGGTTTCAGGAAACATGGATGGGCGATAGACAACATCATCTTGTGCTGAGGATGATTCCCCCTGATGGTGTAACCTGATCTTCCAGGCAGGTATCAAACCTGGGAGTAAATCTGAAAGTACTCTACAGGATACCTGGGTGGAAAGGGAGCTTGTGATCACAAGCACCAAGAATACGAGACGCATGTCACTGAAATCGGACTTATGAAAGAGAGGTTATGGAGATAATGACGAATTGACCCGATTGATGGTACTTTTTAAGCAAGATTTGTTCAGATGAGAAGCTCTCTGACATGGTCTTCAGTCCGAGCTCATCAACAGACCATCGATGTATCCCATATATTTGTATATATGTAGGTGATAACACGATCCTTGGTGAGGGTATGTACTACAACATAGATGTTCCAATCGAATATTCTGCAGATTGGCACACATTTAGAGATGGTGGCACTGGCAAACGGATTTTGGCAGCGTCCGCAGAACAGGCGGGTTTGTATTCGTCGAATACCTTCGGGATTCTCCACTCCGCTCACAAATCTGTAGACCATTACCCATTTGTTTCTAACGTTAATTGTGCAATATATGCAACATTGGTACCCGGGTCAGAAATCTTGAGATATAAAGTCTTCCCCTCGGCTACGCGCTGAACGGTTTTTTTGGCCACTGATCAGCTGAATAAAGTCCATCTATCTTCCAGACCGCGCCCCTGCACTCAGCTTGTATGTTGGAGCATAGAACTGATTCTTGGCGTTGATGGCGCATTGGTCTCCTGTGCTTCCAAAATTCTCCGCCTTGGTCGTCCCCGATTAAACGCGCACTCATGCAGAACTGAGAAACTCCACAGAAGAGTCATACATAGACGTGAGGTTGAAATCCACCTCTTTCGAAATGAGTGTGAGAATGTGGATATATTTGTTAATCGCGATTCGATAAATCTAAGACTTGTGAGGCGCGGGAGGGACTTGGATATGTATGTATGTAAGTTTACGATAAATCTAAGGTCATCAAGATCTGATCTCATAGGGTTTGAAATTTTTTGGGTTGAACACCAGACTATGGGTGAAATTGCATCCTGAAAGGATTTCTGCACGTCAGAACTAACCGCGCATCGTAAAAGCTCGCTTTTTCAGAAGCGCGGGTCAAGATGTCTCTATTGCAACAATTATCTTTGACTTAAGGGGCGCGCCAACACGCACTACCTCGCTGGGGCTCAGGCCTTTGGCGAGGGACTTAAGTTTGGCCTCAAGATCATAATATTTGTGGTACACAAATATTGTTCTGGAAATTTCCAGAACGCTTTTTCCAGAACGCCAGAAGTTTTTTTGTTTGGTGTGTTCTGGCGTTCTGGTGTTCTGCAACTTTGAATGCCCCACACTTCAGAATTCCAGAAGCCCGACTACACCATGAACCAAACCACCACCTACTCCGCTGGCACTCCCCTCATCCCCTAGGACACCAAATCTCATCCCTCTCCCATCTCAGCACTTCCATTCTCACTTCTCGATTATGGCTCAAAAAAACCCAACCTCAACTTGAAAGATTCACGTATGTATAATATTGCATACTTTCTCAAAGGCAGATGGGGAAGATTGGCCTGCCGAGTTGAAAGTTCAAAGCGATTGAAGAACTCTGAACGCCTGTTTCAATCGACAGGACATTTAAGGCCTCTTTGCACCAAACCCATCGCACAAACGACTGATGTTCATGAATCCGGGCAAGATACTACGCGGCAAGATGCTTTTTTCACTCAATCTATTGCGACTCAAAGTGTTTGAAATGGGCTTGGGAACAATAATCATTTTATCTTTCATCTTAGTGTCGCTGTTTCACTAGTTTTCAAGCTTTTGAGTTTTCTTTCTAGTTTCCTTCTATATAGCTTTTTAACTCAAATCTTTTGTAAGGTATATACACTTGATATTCATTTTGATTTGAATGAGGGTTTGTTCATTATTATTGAGATGAATGAGAAAATAAAACGTGCATCGTTCAAAGATACTCCTTCCCAATGCATATCAAACATTCCATTCGCATAGTCACATCTTGATTGCTTTTGAGAAAGCTTTCAAACCCGATAACAAGTACAAAGAGTACAAATTGAGACTTAAGAAAGAATCTCAATATGATGATACCTGTATTGATCGATTTTTGTGCTTGAAAACCGGGAGAAGGTGGATGAAAATCATAAGAGTAAAACGACCTCTATGTATCGATTGGATTGCAGTGAAAGCTTTGCCTCTGAGTATTAATTGATTCACGGTGAATGACCCATCTCAAGCCAATAAAAATTTCTCGATACCTGGAATGGGTTCCGTATAGAAGTTTGGTGATCTGAAGTTCAAATTGAAGGTCGATTAAAAGGCCTGAAGCGCAGATGGGTGAATTTGTAAAGTGAACGGCGTGATAACTTGATCTTCTTGGGTTGGCTTGAGGTAGTCGTTGTTGATCACTTGATCCATGTTTGTTAGGTGATGCATGTGGGGAATGAACGGCTGCAGCAGAAAATTTATGTGTGTATTTGTGTTTTTTCCAGAACGCCAGAACGCTTCCCGAAGGGTTCTGGAGTTCTGGAAAAAACCTTCTGGAAATTGCCAGAACAATATTTGTGTACCATAATTGTAGACTCCGGAGGCTTCCGGAGCAAAATGTTTGCGAGGGAGGGTCGGGTTAAGCTTGCTTCCGGAGGTGCCACCCTACGTCGGATGAACTTTCTCTGTTGAATAGTGCAAAAGCACCTTGTGTGAACACTGGTCTGTGTACCTTTCCCTGTTCACTTTGTACGGGGCGTTGATGATTAGTGTCTTGGAGATTTGTCCCGGTGCCTGGTGAGGACCCTTCACGTTGCGTGAATACGCCAGCCGTTTACGGCACTCACGCCGCTTCTCAATTGACCAACAGCCCTTGGCTGAAGGCTGCAAAGTTCTTTTACACGTGTATCTGGGCCTTGAGCTCGACAATATCGGTTGTTGAGATGTATTTACTACATATATAACGCTGCTTTTGCTAAGGAGGCATACTGAAGCCCACATCATCCACTTTCTCTCCTGAGTCTTTGCAGCCTTCCCGAATCTCTCTTTCTCTGCTGACAATCTTGTTGAAAGCGTTTCATAGTCAAAGACTCAATATTACTCTGCAAATAATGTCTTGGAAGCTGCTAGCGAGCCCCATTCTTTATCTTGCACTCGTGTTCCTGCTCGTGGGAGATCTCGGGTCGCATATCTCGGCAAATGCTTACGACATAGAATGCACCTTGTCGTGGCATCCACCGTTTACCCCAAACGGTCCAGCTCGTCAGTCCAACATTTCCCTTCAACCTTTGGTTTTATACTTCAATAAAGCCAATCAATGGCATTCGAAGGGATAATGTGAACTGACGTGATAAACAATATCTTTTCAAAAAAACTCGTAGAGTGCATGGTAGCAGAGATTCCCAATTCGAAGAAAGGTAAACATGATGGGAAGCCGCAGCAAGTGTATGAATGTTCGTGGTGCGGAAGGGGAGATGGCAAACCTTCTTGTGCGAAATAATCTTCTTTTCTTCAATCAAATGGAATATGGAAGACGGAGCGCTAACGATGGAACATTACAGCTTGTTATGACTGCCTTAACGGCAACGATGAACCGGTCACGGGTCCGGGTGGATCATGGGATTGCCCTGCCGGAGTCGATGTGTGGCCCAAGCTCGGGGCATATCAGTTTGGTTGAGTCAATTTGCACATTATCACCTCTGACATCAACATCTTGATTTTCCACTTTGGTTGTGCATATCTTGAGCTGCTGTGGTATTTGAGAATTCAGTGCAAACTTTCTAACTCCCAATGAAGTTTTTTTTTTTTTTTTTTTTTTTTTATTGAATGTATTTAAAGTGCGATACCTGGCCCTAGGGCATAAAAACACACTATCTGAAAACAAGTTTTAAGCTAAAACGCTGAGGGATGAGGACTAATATGTAAGATAGTTGCGTGGCTTTGGGAGAATTGTCAACCCGGCTCTGCGCGATATGAAGCAAAAAGGAGAAAGAAAGCATAACAGCAGCACATAAAGGAAAAGATGAGAAAAAAGTGAAAAAGACATAATACGCTAGGCGTCTGGGAGGTAGCTAAGCAGTAGCGGATCAAGGGTTGAGCGTTGACGTAGACTTGGCAGAATCTCCCTACGCCAGATGGCCAGTGCGGAGGAAACACTCTTAGGCGCCGGGGTGATGTCCCCGTTGGTCAGTTAAGACATCTTTATAGTCGGTGGAGGTTGTGACAGAGAATACTCTGCGTCGTCTTTGTCTCAGCTCGCCCCTATTCCCATTCCTGGCCCCATTCCCTGCGGACACAAAGAGAAATAGAGATAAGAGAAAGTGAGAGAAAAAGGAGGAAAGAGAGAAATTGGTTTTCGAGAAGAGAGAAAGTTGTAAAGAAGAGTTGATTTGGTCGAGTTAGGATGAGGTTGAGGTGAGATGATTTGAGGTGAGTTGGGTTGTGTTTGAATTGATTTGAGTCGGTTGGTCGGAACTGGTTGTCGAGGTTGGGGATGAAACAAGGGTGAGAATCGATGGAGGTTGGAGGTGGGAAAGGGGAGGGCTTGAAGACTTGATGTCGAAGGGGAGGGTGTCGAGAATATGAGAAGCTTCGAAGTATTACAGGAGTGATGGAAGTGCGAAAAAGTTATGGCTCCGCGATTCGTCGTCGTCCGGGAGAGGCGGAGTAGCGAGTCTGGGAGGTGGCCTCGCGGGTGTTGGCCTGGTAGCTGTCCGGTTAGTGGTTTGGCGCCTGCAAGGCGCAGTCTTGGGGCGGCGGCGGTTTGGTTTGGGTCGAGGGACTGAGGATTGCATGATTTGTTGTGGCGGAGCGATGGATTTGTACCTAGATCGATGGAACCTAAAGGACATACGACAAAATACCGAGAGGGCCTCGAAAGCGGAGGGAGTGGTTAGTAGGTCTTTTTGGTGAAAAGGAGTCTTGTTGGCCCGCGCTGCTTTCGACAGGTCTCGACGGATACCTGCGAACTTCCTACAGGTGAGGAGGAAATGCTCGACAGATTCCCGCTGAGTACACAAGGCGCAGTTGGGTGTATCCGCTTTTGTGAAGCGGAACAGGTAGTCATTCAAGGGGCAATGCCCCGCTCGGAGTTGAGTGATGAAGGTGGCGGCGGGACAACTAAGCTTGCAGAGAGCCTTGAACGTTCCTCCTGGGTCAAAGACTCCCATCATGCGGGTGAGCGCCTGGTTTGTCGGGGCGATGTTGGCCGCGTCCACTAATTTGTCTTTGATCTTCTTCTTGAACGTCGTCGTGCAGGGTGGGCAATCGATTATCTGTGGGAGTTCAGTGGCGGCTTTCGCCGCCGCGTCAGCTAGGACTGTTCCCGGTAGACCTGAATTTGAGGGACACCAGATGAGGGAGATGGTTGCTTGTGGGAAAGATTCTAGAAGGCGTGAAAGGCCCCGACAAATTCGCACGCAGGACAAGAAGCCAGGTAGGAGTTTGAGGGGTTCGGTCATTTCGCGGATAATACGTTGGTTGTCAGTAAAGAACCAAAAGTATTTCGTGCTTTGCGGTGCTGTCTTCCTAGTGTTGGCAACTGCCAGTTCGAGACCTGTGAGTTCAGCTTGATAAGGGGTGGTTTCGTCAGCGTTCCCCACCCTCAGGCAAAGGGTCTTCGATGAAGCCGGAAGGTCAAAGTTGAAGAGGATGGCCGCGGCTCCCACCCCTTTACCAGGGATGAGGGAGCCGTCACTAAATGAGGCAACTGTATCTGCTGGGGGGTCAGTAGTATTCAGTTGGGCGAAGTTAGTAGCTTCGTCTTTGTCATGGGCAATGTTTGTGCTGATGCAATCATCAGAGGGAAGCCCCGCCTGTTGGGGGTCAATGACGTCCGGTAGGCGCGGTAGGGCCTTGCAGATGCTGTCTGGGTGAGCTAACGCTGTGTGAATGGAGGATTTGTGAGTCTTGCGATTCCGTTTGAAGACGGCTTTGACCAATTTGGCAGCCGGGTTTGTGTCCGGCAGTGTGAGCTACTAGCGTCTTTTGGGCTAGTAAAACACTAAGAATAAGGTTTGCTTAACAAACTAAGTTTGTTGAGCGCGTGAGATCTTTGTTTAAAGTTCTAAAACAAAGTAATTAATGAAGTAGTGTGATCAAATCAGCACTGACTTCAGTTAATTGACCTTTTAACAAAGGGTTTTGGATATCACTCCGGGAATTAATGCAAGACAGGAGTCTTCTAGCAGGAATAAAAGTAGAAACTACAGTCTAGTTTCGTGCCCAAGCTAATAACACTCTACTCTAGAGTTTATTAAACAAGGGAAATATCACCTAGTGATATTTAAAGTTCTTTAAACTCTGAACACAGAGGAACTCCCGTGAATTTAGAGTTTCTCAAGTTATTGAATTCCCTTAATAACTTGAGCAGTACTGCAAGGATCACCTCCTGAAAGAAGTCTTCAAAAGAACTTCTACAAATAACAAAAGCAATGATCAATTAGAGAAATATACAATGTCTAATAAAAGAGGACAAGGACTCTTATTTATCTGATTGATGATGTTTACTGATAATTTGATGATATGTAATGATGATGATGGACTTTCCTGGCGGGTGGGAGAGCTCTTTATATACTCATAACCCAGAAAATCCCTTGCGCACAACTTGTGGTTGGATTACATACTCTTTTGTAGTATGTAATCATATTTTAATTATTTAATTATTACATTTATTACACACATGCGTAACTCTTGTGTTGCTCATGTGATAAGCCTTGTGAAAGGTTATATTACTTCGTGTAATCTCTCGTATTGATCTACTTGTACCTACATATGTCATTACATATGTAACTATATGTAATTTCATATGTAATTGGCTCTTGAAACTGAGCCATGAGTTGTAAGTATTATTTTTATTATTTTATTATTATATTTCAGCCCTTTGGTACTAGCTATAGGGCTCGGGGCTGACATTCCCCACCACCAAAGGAGGTCATACTATTTTCATTGAGTATGATCTCTCCTTGCTGCTCGAAAAGCTCGAAGATTTACTTTGGAGTTAGGGACTTTGTCCGCTGGTAACCATTCATCTGAGTCTGCTCCATGACTCTTGTACCTTACCAGGTATAGGACTTCGTCTTTATTGTCTTTATTCTTCACTCTTTTATCTCGAAGAATTTTAAGAAACTGCTTTTCTTTTTCTGGTTCAAAGGGTGGAATTATCACTTTGGTCTTTCTGTGGAACTTGTCTCTTGTTGGATCATTGTATTTCTTTATTAATGATACTGGAAAGACTGGATGCTTTCTTTCTAGTTCTCCGTGCAATATCAGTTCCACTGCATTGGGTCCCACAAGCTTGGATATGACAAACGGTCCAACAAAAGGGTCCCTTAATTTCTTTGGCCCTTGTATGTTGTTGAAATTCACTGTTGATAACAGGACTTGATCTCCAACTTTGAAGTTTGGCTCCTTATGAGTTTTATCCCACCTTTCTTTATTGTATTCTTCTGCTTCTTTGATGCATTGATTTGCAAATTCTCTTGCTCTTGTTATCATTGTGGCAAAACTTAGAGAAGTTGGGTGAATTTCTACATCTCTACTCTTAAATTTGTCTTTAGGTAACCTAGGGCAAAAACCTCTTTCTATCTCAAAAGGTGTTTTGTTGGTAGAACTGTGAACACTGGTGTTGTATGCAATTTCTAATGCTGGCAATAAGGTTGTCCAGTCATGCGTATACCCATCTTTATCCTTAAATTCAAGACCAAAAGCACAGAATTTCCTTAACATTTCTTCAAATGTTTGGATACATCTTTCCGCCAAACCGTCTGTTTGCGGGTGGTATGCTGTTGAGAAAGCTAATTTTGTTCCCATGATTTCAAACAGGCTTTTCCAAAATTCAGATGTGAATTTAGGATCTCTGTCACTGATTATGACCCTTGGTAATCCTACGTCACTAATGAGTCTTTCCCAGAAGAGTAGAGCAATATCCATTGCTGAAGATTCTTTGTAGCACAGCAAAAATCTCACTCGTCTTGAAAATCGGTCTACAACAACTAAAGCGGAGTTGTAGTTGTCTCTGCCACCTGGTGGTAATGCTGTGACAAAGTCCATGTTAATTACTTGCCAAGGATATGTAGGTTTCTCAATACTCTGTAGGAGACCATACCTTTTTCCTGTAGCTTTGTTTGCTTTTTGGCATCTGTCACAGCTACTGACGTATTTCTCCGTGTCCAATTTCCACTGAAACCACCAAGCTGTGGTACTCACTCTTTCTAGAGTCCTGTCCACCCCCATATGTCCAGATAGAAATTCATCATGACATGTCTGCAGTATTTGTTCAATGTGTTTTTCTGAAACAAGAACAACTACTGAGCTATGCTTCTCTCTGAAGTATAAAAGTCCGGATTGTAATGAGAATTTCCCTTCTGCATACAATTCTTTCCATGGTGACTCAAGACTACTTGCTAGACTTAAATTAGCTTTGTCTTTGGACATCATTGATACTAACTTGGTTGTATTCACATTAGTATTATAGCTCTCTTTGATTTCTTCAAAGAACTCAGTGCTGAGTTCTGCCAAACTTAATCCCATGACGGGGATGTCTATCTCTGCGTCTTCTGGATCCCACGCAGGATTACTGCTATCATTTGGCAAAGCCATTCTGCTGAGACCATCTGCGTTGTTATGCATTTTACCTGGTCTATGTGTAATAGTCATGTATGGACGATATTCTTGAATAGCCAACATCCATCTTAACATGTGTCTATTTGGAGTTTTGATGTTCATCAAAGATCTCACTCCTGTACAATCAGTAATCACTTCAAAGTACACGCCATCTAAGTAGTAGTGTAACTTTTCCAATGCCCAAACTAATGCGAGTGCTTCTAATTGTGGTGAACCATATCTGGTTTCACTGTCTTTGAGCTGCCTGGATATGAATACAACCGGGCCTTCCCTGGATTTACCATCAATAATTTGTACTTGATGCAATGCAGCACCTAGACCTTCAAATGATGCGTCAACATACAATTTGAACGGTTTAGTGAAATCCGGTTGCAATAAAACTGGTGCTGTGGTAATCATATTTCGTATCTTTTTCCATGCATGAATTCTTTCAGCGGTCATTTCAAAGGAAACACCTTTGGCAAACAATTTATACAGGCAATTTGCAACTTTACCATAATTTTCTAAAAAATTTCTATAATAGCTAGCAAACCCCAAGAAGCTTTGCATGTCTTTGATGCCTTGTGGTGGAGGTTTTTGCAACACTGCTGCTGTCTTGTTTTGGTCAATTGCAATCCATAGTCTGGATACTAAATGCCCTAGTGCTCGGACTTCATGGAAACCAAAATTGCTTTTCTTCAAAGAAATTGTCATCCCCATAGCCTTAACTTCAATCAAAACTTTTTCAATAGCTTTGACATGGTCCTCCCAGTTATCATGGAATATGATAATATCATCAATGAAGATTTTTAACCATCCTTCTCGCAGTTCTTTGCTGAATTCTATATCCATCATCCTTTGAAAGAAAGCCGGTGCATTCTTGATTCCAAAGGGCATCTTCAGATATTCAAAGATACCCATATGGCAGATAATTCTGAAAAAATTTCTGCATGCCTCGTCTATAACATTTTGATGGAAACCTTTGAATACATCCATAGTTGTGATGTATACTGCCTTACCAAGATTGATCAGCACATGGTCACATCTTGGTAAGGGGTATCTATCAGGTAATGTATATGTGTTCAGTGCTCTGAAGTCACCACACAGTCTAGACTTTCCATTGTGCCATGCAATGATTACTGGTGTAGTAATGTCGACTTCCTCTGATTCTCCAACTTTACGAATTACACCAAGTTTCAATAATTCATCAAGATGCTTTTCAATCTCCACTCTATTCCTAGGACTAGCTGGATAAGCTGCTTTCCGCAATATAGGTGGGTATGGTTTTTCAATACTCAATTGAATACTCACTTTGTGTTTGTCAATTGTTCCTAGTGGGCTATCACCTAACCCAAATTGGTCTTTGGATTTGACAATCAATCTGACAATTTGTTCATGTTGTTTCTCTGTGAGCTTGGGACTAAACTTGGCTTCTTTGATATTCTCCATTAATGGTGGAGTTGCATTAACCGGTTCAATTGCAGGAATTCTCTCATCTTGCGGAGTTTCTACATCTTCTTGTTTTTTAAAGACAAGTCCTGTCAACTTTGGTCTTTGAATTGGAAGTCCAAATTTCTTTTTCTTGACATCATTTCCAAATGTGAAGTATTTATCTTTACTATGAAAAATATCTATTCCATACATGGATAAAAACTCATCTCCTATTATGAGATATTTGGTATGTGAGTTTTCCATAACTACAAATTCAGCATCAATCCTGACTGATTCTTGCGGGTGCGGAAAAACAAGTTTCAAAGAAATTACACCTAAAGGAAATAAACTTCCACCACACCCTGTGAATTTTATGTTATTTTCACAGGGAACCATTCTCAATTTCCAGTCTGGTAATAAAGTGGTGAGATATTGACTCCCCACCACTGAACAAGATGCACCACTGTCTAAAAGTGCTTCTGCGTCTTGGTCATTAACTATCACTCTTGTCAAACTATGATAACCAATGGCATGGGCCTTACCCGCAGCTGGTCGGCACTTCAGCAGTTTTGCGTCACTTATTCTCACATTTCCTTCTCTTGGAGATGTAATGAGAGGCAATTCTGCTTCAGAGTGTAGCTGTGCAATGCTAACCTCTGGCTCAAAGTTACTTTCAATTGCATCCACTGCTGTGGCCAACTCTGTCTCTTTTTCTTCATCACTATCTTCATATTCATTAATGTTATAGGAAGTGTAGTCTTCTTCTTCTTCTACCCCTTCAGCGTCAACATTGTTGATGGCTTTGCCTTTCCCTTTGCATGTTTTCCAGACATGAGTTGGATCTGTACTACCACAGTTATTACATGCTCTAGCAGTCTTTCTAAAACTTGTAGGAGCTTGTACTTTTGTACTACTGCTTTGTTTTGCAGTATCATTATTCCGGACAAAGGTATTCTTAAATGGTAAGGACTTCTTAGGTTGAGGAATATCCTTGCTGATCTCCTCAAATGCAAGAATGAATGCAGTCCATTTACCATCTACACCAATCCTGTTTCTCACCGGAATTCTAATAGCGGCTGGAACTCTCCACAACAGTTTGTCTACCATTTCACTACTAGTAGCTTCAGGTTGAAATGCCGTGATTCGTACAAGTTGTTTGTTAGCCCATTGAACACATTCATGAGCATTTTCAAGTTTAAAATAATCCGCCATGAATGCTCTTTCCATTTTATTCTTCCACTGAGCATTTCCAAATCTGGACTGAATGGCTTCTTTCCATTTGTCCCATGTTTTATTATATGGGGCGTTTTCTTTTATTACGGCTAAAATCCATTGTCTAGCTGTTCCTTTGAAAACCAAAGGTAATTTAGATGTTATTAAAACATCTGGTGGATTCATAGTAGTCCGTACCTGATCCACCCAGTCAATGAATTCTTGGTGGTTATATTCACCTTCACCGTTAAACTCGGGCCAGTCTTTAACATTGGGAAAGTTTCGTAAAACTTCTTTTCTCAGTGCTGCAGCTTGTAAAGCTTCAGTAGTTTGAAGTTCTACAATTGAACTCTCTCTACGTGGAGGCCTTTCAGTTACAAAACTCTGTTCATTATACTGGACCCTGTTTCTATCTTGAATAGGTGAGGTTTCACTTTCATTCAAGTTCTGCATATGCGGAGGTACCATCCGTGAGGGAGGTCTATGATCTCTCTGCATACTTCGATTGGACATTCTCAGTCTTTCGAAGTTATTCACTAAAGATTCAACTTTAGGACCTGCTCGAGTGGACTCTTGAAGTTGATGAAACTCTTCCACAAGGGAAGTTTTGTCTTTATGGTTATTGTTGTTCATATCAATAATCATTTGTTCAAGTTTGTTAAACCTTGAGTCTAAATACTTCTCTTGTTCAGTTTGCTTGATTATAATATTCTCAATATTACTGGATTGAACTCTCTGTACGTTCTCAAATTGTTCTTTTTCATCAAAAGCTAATTTCTGATTTTCTTCAAGAATGTTACTGAGAGTTGTCAATTCTTTCTCTAAAGTGTCAAATTTCTTACTCAAGATATTTTCTATTGACTCAGATAGTTGCTCATTCATATCTTTCAAAATAGTCATAAAGACTTTATTATTCTCACTATTTGGCTCTGTACTCTCAAAGTTTGGGACAGTAGAAGAAACTTTTTCATTTGGCATTGGAGACAACTTGGTAAAAGAATTGGAAACAGACAATTTTTTATTGGATTTCACTATTTAACGCCCGCAAAAAAAAAACCCGAAGCCCCTTTTTGAAAATGACAGGGGGCTGTACGTTTTCCACAGCCCCTTTGCAAAACTTTTTCAAACTTTTTCAAACTTTTTCAAACTTTTTGAAACCTCTGTTTGAACTTTCCGAGTTCGAGTTCGACTTCGTTCAAACTTTTTGTGATTTTGCGTTGTGCGTGTGCGTGTGTAAATATCTCACTTTGTATGTTTTCATGTATGTAATTTCAAACTGACAGCCAGAACAAAGAGAAATCAGAGAACACTAGACTAAGATAAGTGAGAGTGACCGATTTCCAACAGCTAGTTATGTTATGTATTACTCCATGTATGAGTAAGCAGAGAGAGCAGAAAAAGAGGGAAAACAAGAGGGAAAACAATGTATTACTTCATGTATGTAGCAAGCAGAGAACATATAGAAAGAGAAACAGGGAAAACAAGAGGGAACAACAAAGGTATCGATTTCATTCAAAGCGGGGGAAGGAAATCATCATATTGTCAGAGATTCGACCCACTTATTCAGCTGTGGTTGGTGTTTGCTAATCCACTGAGGTATCTCGGTGGTTTCGAGCATAGCTGAATTCTTGGGGTAGCCATACACTTCCGGGAAAGGAACCGATTTAACAGCCGTGATGCCCAGACTAACAAAGTGTTCGCCATTTACAAAGGCAATCACAATAGGTAGTGGATCGTTATCGTTAGGAGGCGTGCGATAAGGAAAGAAGGTGTAGCAGTTGATGGTTTTAGGGTTCAAAAGTATCACTGGGCGCTCATAAGTGCTTGCAATTACGTAACCCATGAGTGGCATTCGTAACCAGTACTCTTGGGTGCATTCAGCTTCTTGATTATCCAGCCGGACAAGTAGGTCATCCACTACTTCATCAGCAAAAGTTTTGGTCCGGCGAGTTTTGATTGAAGGGGTCGAAATCAGCTGTCTGTGAATATCTTGATTACTCGAGAGTTCTTTCAATAACTGATTCCGAACCGTGAGATAACTTTTTTTCATAGGTAAACCCAGGGATGAGGCTATAGCATCATATCCGCAATTCCCAAAAGACAGTGGATTGAAGATTGAACATATGTATGGAACAGTAAACAGCGGTAGCTGCTTTAAGATGCTCTGCTCAAAGGTACGCTGGAGAGTATGTAAGCCAATTGATTGTGATTGGTGAACGTCTGATGTTGGTAGGTCTTCTGAGTTTGAAGGTTTGGCAGATGTTCCAAACGAGTTGTCTTCCAGTGGAAACACCACAACGCCAAACTCGCGACTAGCTTCCAAAGTGGCCTTGACGTTGGTGTCCTTTCGATCCAATTTCATATCTTCGGCAATCAAGCATAAACTGAGTTCGGGTATAAGGACACGTTGGATCAAGTAGTCAACTGAGAGAGGCTCCAGTAGTTGCACCTTGAGCAAAGGTTCGGGTTCGGAAGTCTTAATGAGCTGATTAAGGGAGCTGGTGATTATTTAGAGGCCCTTATAGCCATAACTGGACAAAAGAGCAATTCATTTAGTCTTTCTAAAGTTTCAATTAGATGAGATGTGAAAACTGCTTACTACCCCGGTTGCTCGACGTGAAATCCATCAAACTGCTTTGCAAAACTCAAGGATCGATTGCCGTGCAGGGCCCACTGCTTCTTGGCCTCTTCCAGGGAGGAAGAGGCTTCTTCACCCTTGATGATTTCACTTAAAATGCCCAGAAACTTCTTGATTCGACTGGTGAAGTGTCATAAAGAGTCAGGTAAGAAAGACTTTTATTACTGATTGTGTAAACACTTACTTATGTAAACCATCAAAATCGATTTCGGTCGGCCAACCCTTGCTTATGCCAGAAGGTATAAGCTCACGCTCAGCCTCATGGAGATGGCAGAATTCAGCGTATTGGCCAAACTGGAACCAAAACAAGAGTCTACACATGTCAGATCAAATTGTAGTATTATAAAGGTGTAAAATATAAGATCAAAGACATACATGAAGCGACTTGACATTGGCCATAGCCATCAGTTGTTCTTTCATATGTAGAAGACGTTTAGATGGCTCTTTCGGAAGCGGATCATCACAGAATGGACACAGAGATAGATTGTGATTGATGGACAATTGGGAAACTTGACTAGCATCCGAATCGGTATCAGAAGAACCTGAGTGATTTGATTCGGAATATGATTCTGAAGTAGTATCAGTTTGAGTTTCATTTGTCAACACCGGATTGTTGACTTTGATGACTGAAAGATTGAGCTGAATATCGGCCTGATCGGTCTTTACATCCACAGCCAATCAATTCGGACAGGTGTTTATTTGGTGACCGGGAGTTTTGCAATGGCTGCATTTCTTCACCCGCACCACATTAGCAGGCCTTTTAACATTTGTAGACGCCTTGGTAGCGAGCTTTTTAGCCTCCTTAGCCGCCTCCTTACCCTTTTGGGTTTCTTTGGCCTCAAAATCTGAAATCCATCGGCCCTGCTGACCCACGTGCAACTTTTGGGTTTTGTGTTTCGGTTTCTCAGTAGATGGAGAGGTTTGAGACATTTCAACTTTTCGTTTCTGGCTGTTGGAAGGTCGGCCACGATTATTAACTTTGACTTCGGCCAATAAGATGGGTACAAGAGAGTATCTTCCAGTTTCCAATCGGGAAATGTCTTCATACAATCTTTGGAGAGTGTGTTCAGGTAGCTCTGAAAGTAAAGCAAATTTGGATTGAGCGGCCACCTTAAGCGCGTTGTGAGTTTCGGGTGCGATGTCCATGGCGAGTTTCCACTGGTCATGACAGAGATTTGGCGATAAGTAGTCAGTTTCGTCTCTAGCCTTTCCGATATTGTGAGAGCACGGAAGCCCCCAAGCCCCACGAAAGGTTCCTGTACAAGGCCTATTGAGTGATTGAGGTAATAGATCATATTGGCTCTTCATTTTCGTGATTGCAAAGTGAGAAACTACACCCGAAACATTCTTGAAAAAAGGTGGAAGGCCTTGAAGGGTTTTTGTCATCTCAATACCCGTGGACACCTTGATTTCGCTGATCTGTTGATCGCCGGCTTGCTTGAAAGCATTGAAACAAGTCACAAAATCATTATTGCGGCCTTCGAGAAACTGTTTGAGTCGGAAGTGGCTGCCCTCAACTCGTGAAGTAGAAGAGTTACCGAAGTGGTGATTTTTGGAAGTGAAGAGGGAAACGAATTTTTCGGTCCTATTGAGCCATGTACGTTTAAGGTAATCAAAAATTTGGTGCTTCTGTGCGATATCGGTGACTTTCTTGAGGTTCGAATCATAGTCTTCTTGTGTCGAAGAAGCTATAAAGGAGTTCCAAATCTTTAAGAACTCTTTCCAGTCATGATCACTGAACTTCTTCTTGCAGTTTTTGGCGATATTGTGGTTGATGTGCCATACGCACAACAGGTGACCGGAATCAGGAAATACGGTATTGATAGCATTGAAAAGGGCGGGCTCGGCATCGGTTACAAAGGTTTGTGGTAAACGGATTGGGACGCCTTCTTCCGTCGAATCGAAAACAACACTTTTCAATTGATTCATAGCCCATTCGTAATTCATTTCAGTTTCTTCATGCAAGAAACACAAAGCCACGGTGAAAGACTTATGTGTATTGGTTGTACCGACTATATGTAGAAGTGGAAGATTAAACCGATTTGTCTTGTAAGTACAATCTAAGCCAAGAACAGTAGGAAATCTTCAAGCTAAGCGAATGGCATCTGGGCTGGCGAAGAAAAGGTTTTGGAGAGCTCCATTGGGTGCGGTGAGAGTTCGGAATGCCCAGTTGTGACCCGATATCAAGTCAAAGAGCCCCTGAATAGGTGTTCTACCATTCAACCATCGATCCCTATGTCGAGCACGGATGTTGTGGATGTCACGCAAGAGCGGTTCACAACCAGGTTCGACAGCGAGTAAAGATCGGATCTGACGAGCACGACATCCAGCAGCATAAAGTAAGTTGATTTCTGCTTCCATCTCGGGTGTAAATCGACGATAGACGGCCAGGTCGTGAGGTTTTTCAAACGGAGGGTGATTATGTACAAGTTTGGTGGGGCTTTTGCTGTCCTGATGCACAAACCATTGGTTTGATTTTCCTCGGTAATTGAGTGAGATTTCAAAGCCACAGTTGGTCTTCTTTGTAGAAGTTGAGCGCTCCTTAGCTACAGATGGAACGACGTGACCAAGTGAACATCGGAGGTAGATTCGAAGGGTTCGCTCATGTTTGGTTTTATGGCTCTTTACGGCCAAGGCATATCCTTGATGTCGTGCAACAGCCTTCAGGTACATGAGACCGTTGGCCATCTCGAAAAACCGTTTGCCAACTTTAGGTGACTCCAGTAATCGTATCGGTGCAGCCCCTAGTAAATAACCACCACATCATCAGCTATCAATTGGGAAAACTCTACAAATCAAACAATGAGATACGCACCAATTGGTGGCCAGTCTTCATCTCGCTCTTTGAGAAATTCTTCTACAACACCATCTTCGTCTTCAACAACACCATCGAGATTTGGATTGTTTGTATTGGTTGTAGAAGTTGTGTTTTGAGTTGGTTGAGTTGAAGAAGACAACGTAATAGGATCAGGAGTTGTGTCAATTTTGTTGGTTAAACTCGATTGTGTAGTTATGATAGCAGATGTGGTGGTTAGGTCAGTTGAAGAAGACGCGTTGGTTGACGTCGTGGGAATGGAAATCACAGTCGGAGTCGTGGTTATGTTGGTTGATCTGGTGTTTGATGTTACGGGAATGGAAATAGGAGTAGTCGATGTGGTGGGAATAGACAAAACTGGAGGTTCCATAGTAGTGGGTATCGATGAGGGATGTGGTGGTAAAGGGAAAGATGTCAAGTGCGGTATCGGATGGTTCATATAGAACGGATGAAACGGATATTGGGGAGCATTGAATGAAAACTGCTGAGATGATGGTGAACTACTAGGAATCTGAAAGTGAGGAGGGTACAAGTGAGATGAAACACTTTGAGGATTTCCATTCATCAGATGGAATGGATTAAGAGGTGGTGGATTGTAAGTTGGATAGAAAACGGGTGGTGGATACAAGTATGGTGGTATTGGCTGTTGTATGCATGGTGTGGGAATAGGGTGATCTTGGTTTATCGCCGGTTGTTGTGGTGTTATTTGTGGAGTGGGAATAGGGTGATCTTGGGGTATTGCCGGTTGTTGTGGTGTTATTTGGGTGGGCAGTTGTGTGGGGGCCATTATATGGTTCGCGTGACTTGTTTGTTGAATCACAAACTGTGATTGTAGATGGAGGAGGCTTTGGGGTTGTGGCTGGGGTTCTCAAGGTTTGAGTCCGTGATACAGACGGGCCATTGGCCCTCGGTAGAGTATCCTTACGGGAACTTCTTCGTTGTGCGTTGTGCTTCATGACCCAATCCCCCTCTTGCTCTGGGCTTGGGGGGCGGAAGCTCTTTTTGCAGCCCTGCTATGTGGATTCATAGCCCGGTTTGAGGGGTGGACAGCCCTCTCATTGTGGATGGGGGCTGTTAGGGCAAATAAAGGCGCTTGGAATGGGGCTTTCAGGTCCAAATAAGTTTGTGTAACTTTGTTTTGGCTCAAAGTTTTTGGAATTACCCGATATGAAAGGGGGCTTTGGGGTTTTTTTTTGCGGGCGTTAAATAGTGAAATCCTTTTTTATTTTCATTTAAAAATCTTTTGAAAGAATCTAAAGCAGAAATGAAAGGAGAGCCTTCACTAAAAATTTTCTTATCTAATTTATCAACTACTTCATAAGTATTCTGGATATACTTTCTACTTAACTGAGAAATTAAATCAACTTTATTAAAAATTTGTTCCATATTAGAGCTACTAGTCAAAAAATGATCTTCAAAAATTCTGTCAACCTTATCTAATTCATCAAATCTGATAAGAACTTGTTTGAAGTTCTTAGCCATCTCATCTAACATAGGTAAAGCAAAATCATTCTTAGTTAGTTCAGAAAACTTATGAATGAGAGATCTTTCTTGAGTATTCAAAAGACTTACTTGTTCTTTTTTTACTTGCCTCAACGATTGTACTTGCCGCGGCGCCGATTGGAGTTGTTGGAACCCTCCTCTTGAAGGAGGGTTTGACCCATCATGACTTGGGCCCTCACGTAGGCTCTCGCATCGTCGGGTTCCGCTCGGTGACGATTGTCGTTGTGGAAGTGCTTGGAGCGCTTTTGGGGTCGGTCCTCCATGGTCGCTTGAGGCTGAGAGGTACCCACCTGAGCTTGAGGCTCCTCGCTCCTCAAGAAAAAGCCTTGAATCGACATGTCGTTTGGATTCCAACTCTTGGTTCCGTTCCTGAAATAAAACTGGAGCCACTTTTGAATCGACAAGTCGTTCTGTTTGTGATTGTCGATCAGGGCCTTCCAGGTCTTGCAAGCCCTGAAGATCGACTCCTTGCAAAGTCGGAGCTTGACCGGGTCCGAGTCGTCCTTGGCTCGAGCTACCTCCCACTCCAAGTACGCTAGCTTGAGCTTCTGCCAAAGCTTGTTGTACTTGGCCTCGGCTGCCAGTTGCTCCGTCGTCTGGAATCAAAGACGACGTTGGTAAGCTGCCTGGCATATGAGGTGGTGGAGTAGTGAGGGACTTACCGGCATGCGAGGCTCCTGTGGAGCTCTTGCTGCTTCCACGGGAGCCCTTTCGCTCTCTGGACGGTCCGGCCTTTGGTTCGATCTTTCGGCCATCGGTACGTCCTCCGTCCTTGACGAGGTTCCCGTAGCGGCTGGGTTCGGTCCGGCTACGAGCAGACGATGATCTTTTGTCAGACATTGTCTAGACAAGGGAAGATTGATAGAGATAGAGAGAAAAAAAAAATCTGTAAGTATCACTTACGTGGAGTCGAGAAGCGCGCTGTGGTATAGACGAACGTCGGGTTGTTCGCGGTACTATGACGCGGGAGTTCAGCTGGGCGATCGCTCTGGAATCGCTCAGGTGATCTGCCAGGGGTTGTTCCTGGAAAGATGGACTCGGCGTACAGCGTAGGTGACGCTGATCGGCGTGATTCGGTGTCGCTTCGATCCGTGATTCGTTGCGAAACCGATTGGAATTTTGGTCCAGTACCTTCGAGATCGGCTGATTCGATCTCGGGGAGTTCTAGTTGAATTCCCTCTCCTTCCACTTGAAGAAGAGGATGAAAACAAAAACAAGAAACAACAAGTAATGAAACTTGTCAGTTTCTAGATATTGACAAGGCTCAAATAAGATCAAGAACAAGATTAGCCAACTAAGATACTTACTTTTAAAGTTCTAAAACTTTTATTATCTCAACGAGTCTGGTAAACAGAGAGTAAGTTGATTCGAAAAGATTGACTGAACTAAAATATAATGCTATTGTAAGTATTCTCCTTTTCTCTTGATAGATGTGGAAAGATTTCAAGTACTCACTATCAAGAGTCGAGTATAAGAAAGTCAAGATAAAAGATCGATTGCGAAAATAAACGGTCTAGGTCAATTGGTTCAGACGGAGACTAAAAATTTTAAAGATTTTACTTTCAATTCGGGACGATTGACCAGGTATGTATTACTTACTTACTTTTGTCAAAACTAAAGTAGTGAGTTACTGGGTGTAAGCTTTGTTCTTGCTAAATCAAGACTGAACTAAATCGCCGAAGGAAAAAAAAATTATTGAACCAAAAAGGTACTTGGTAAGTTTTCTATTGATTTCTACTAGTCTTAAAACTTTCCGAAAAAAAAATCTAAGAGCTTACTCTTTTTAGAAGAAGATAATGATTCAAATGATAACTTGAAAAGAAATCTGGTCAATGTTAAATCGTAGAAAATGCTCTACTCCAAACCCGAGTAAAACTTGGTTTGTAGATAATCGATCGAAGGTAGTTTTGACCGTTGATATAAGAAAGATCTATCTATAATCGATTCTAATATAAAACACCAATAAAAAAAATAAAATAAACAACGAATTAAGTTTATTATTTAAAATTGTTTTAAATTGAAACTGATTCAATTATAATATTACTTACTTCTCAACGATGGTATTCTAAACAACACCTTTCAATTGAGGTTTTTGAAGTGATGCGATTTGGTCTTGATCGTCGTGATCAAAAATGAGAGTATGAGGTGTTTGATCCGCGTGATCGAGGGAGTGTACGGGGTGTGGCGGCTTTTGAAGCGGGACAAATGCTCCTGGAGTTCGTAGCGGGAAGCCACAACTCGTGGAACAATCAACACCGACTGCGAGTTCGAAAGGATTCGACAGTGATGTCGAATAGACGGCGTGATCGTTGATTGAGTGAGGTGTGGGTTGAGGGTTGCTGAGCTGCAGCCTTCGAGATCTTGAATTTCAAAGTGCAGTAGAGTATTGTAGCGTTGTGGCTGTCGGACCACGCGCGGGGCTTGTTGGAATTACTGGTGTATATGTATACAAGTCACCTGACTGTATATGTAATTGTAATTGGCGCGTGCAGGCCAATTACAATATCAAAAAGGTGGCTTACAGGTGTTTGTTTATGCAACACAACACTTTTGAATATGTAATTCAAGTGTACTGGATCAACTGATGATCCAAACAATTGGAAAATTAAAAAAAATAAAAAAAAATGCGAAAATTGGAGGGGGGAAATGATTTATTTCTTTCCTCCAACCTATTCTCCTGATTTTGAAAAATGCTGAGCTCACTCAGTTTTCAAGTAAAACAGGTCAAAAAAAATGTAGATATAAAATAAAACTGATATGTTTTTGTTTTTAATGTTTTTATAAAATAAAAAGATGAGATAACAACTCAAAAAAAAATATAAAGGGTTCAAAAACACGATGAGGCCCCCAAATTGTGAGCTACTAGCGTCTTTTGGGCTAGTAAAACACTAAGAATAAGGTTTGCTTAACAAACTAAGTTTGTTGAGCGCGTGAGATCTTTGTTTAAAGTTCTAAAACAAAGTAATTAATGAAGTAGTGTGATCAAATCAGCACTGACTTCAGTTAATTGACCTTTTAACAAAGGGTTTTGGATATCACTCCGGGAATTAATGCAAGACAGGAGTCTTCTAGCAGGAATAAAAGTAGAAACTACAGTCTAGTTTCGTGCCCAAGCTAATAACACTCTACTCTAGAGTTTATTAAACAAGGGAAATATCACCTAGTGATATTTAAAGTTCTTTAAACTCTGAACACAGAGGAACTCCCGTGAATTTAGAGTTTCTCAAGTTATTGAATTCCCTTAATAACTTGAGCAGTACTGCAAGGATCACCTCCTGAAAGAAGTCTTCAAAAGAACTTCTACAAATAACAAAAGCAATGATCAATTAGAGAAATATACAATGTCTAATAAAAGAGGACAAGGACTCTTATTTATCTGATTGATGATGTTTACTGATAATTTGATGATATGTAATGATGATGATGGACTTTCCTGGCGGGTGGGAGAGCTCTTTATATACTCATAACCCAGAAAATCCCTTGCGCACAACTTGTGGTTGGATTACATACTCTTTTGTAGTATGTAATCATATTTTAATTATTTAATTATTACATTTATTACACACATGCGTAACTCTTGTGTTGCTCATGTGATAAGCCTTGTGAAAGGTTATATTACTTCGTGTAATCTCTCGTATTGATCTACTTGTACCTACACATGTCATTACATATGTAACTATATGTAATTTCATATGTAATTGGCTCTTGAAACTGAGCCATGAGTTGTAAGTATTATTTTTATTATTTTATTATTATATTTCAGCCCTTTGGTACTAGCTATAGGGCTCGGGGCTGACAGGCAGTTCTAGCAGCCTCAGGATGGCGGTGTCTGACTTGGCATCGAGTCTTGCATAGACGGGTGGCGAGTTGGTGTCGTGGCGGAGGAATGGGGTGGGGTGCGTTCGAAAAGTTCCCAAGGCAAAACGCATCGCAATGTTATCGACACGTTGGAGCTTGCTGGCCGGACCTGTGGATTTTCCAAAGGTGTGCCAAACCACACTGGCATAGTCCACTCTCGAGTGGATTAGCGAAGACGTTAGCTGTGTGCATTGTTTCAGCGGTATGCCCCAGCCAGTTCTGGCTAGGCCTGCTAGACGATTTGCAACCGTTATACCCTTCGCAACCTGTGAAGAGATGTGAGCTGAGAAGCGAAGTTTAGGATCAATTAGTACGCCCAGCCACTTGATGAGCGGCTGAGGGGTGAGTTCTACATCTCCCAGATTGATCGACGGGGCGATAGTAGGTGGTTTCTTGTGTGATAACACCATCCATTGGCTTTTGGCTCGGTCAAAGGCAGCGCCGTAGCGACTGCCCCATTCGAGTTCCTTGTTTGCCAGGGCCTGGAGTTGTTCAGTTACTTCCTCCAGCGTGGGTCGGGCGGTGGCGAATGCCACGTCGTCGATGAATCCCAGGGAGATCGTGTTGGGCACTCCATCAGGTTGTCTGAGGAGCGGTGAATTGTACAAGATGTACAGGATCACCGAAAGTGGTGAACCCTGCGGGAGCCCTATGGTGAGCTGCTTCGGTTCTGATTGGTAATCTCCCAGTTGGAAGGTCGTTGATCTGCTGCTGAGGAAGTTAGTCATGAGTTGTGTGAGGCTGGGACTGAAACCCATTTCGTTTAGGGTGTGGCAAAGTCTAGTAGGGTTGACGGTTGGGAAAGCGGCTTTTACGTCGACAAATAGCGTGCCAACTATATTGCCTTTGGCCCACTGGTTCTTGGTCCAGACTGTCAAGTTAAGCAGAGCATCAGTAGTGGAACGTTTGGCTCTCCCGCCGTAGTGGCCTTCTGGGAGAATTTGGTTGGCCTCCGCGTATTCCTGCATTCGTGCAGCAATCGTAGCCTCCAAGACTTTGCTGAGACAGCTTAGTAAGGCGATAGGTCTGTACGCGGACGGGTTAGTGTAGTCTGGCTTCCCAGGCTTTTTCAGAATTATTGTGTTAGCGGTTTTCCACAGCCTTGGGTAGAAGCCCGTTATTAGGCAGGCATTAAGGAGGTGTGTTAGTAGGTCGGCGAGTGATTTCGGGGCCTTCTTAATCGTTGCGTTCGTGATTCCGTCAGCTCCAGGCGCTTTGCCTATTTTGAGTCTGTCAATCGAGGCTAGAATTTCCTGTGTGGAAAACAGCAGAGGGGCTGGTTCTCTATCAGGGAGATCAGTTGTGTCAGCAAGATCGCAGGGGATGGTTGGGCCCCCTGTTGCCTGGAACAAGAGGTCGGCTTGTTCGTCCGGTGCGCTTGTCAAATCGCCGTTCTGCTTCCTTAGCGGCGGCAGAGTACGTGAAGCTGTGGGTCCATTGGTGTAGTTTGCTGCTGTGAATAGGTCTTTGGCTGTCAGATTAGCCAAGAACGAGCGCCAGTGGTTGACTTTGGCCTCTTTGCAGGCAGTTTGGAACTTGTGCTGAGCCGCTCGGAAAGCTACTCGGTCAGTCCGCTGTCCGGAGCGTTGGGCTACGCGGCGCAGATTGTTCGCGTGTCCCTTAAAGGGGTTGAGAGTTCCAGCGTTCCACCAGCGCCGGGAGCGCTGCGTGATTTTCAGCATCGGGGTTGATTCTGAGACGGCTTTGTCGATTGCCGACGTAATGTCGTCTGTCAGCTTGTCTATAGCCTCTTGGGAGGTCAGAGGTTGGAGGTCGTTTTGAAGGGGTCGTAAGGCGGTCCCCAGAACCGATTGGTATTTTTCCCAATCTGTTTTAGCCCAGTTTGGCCTGGGTCGCGGTGAGTAGTCGTCTAATGGGCTTGCTGGGAGGTCCAGTTCCGTGACGATCGCCATGTGATCTGAAAAGTGGGAATGTTCAAAGGATGAGTCTGTTTTACACACTGTCGCCCAATCGTAGCACTCGGGCGAGAGCCACTGCAGGTCGACTGTGGTTTGGCTGTTTTGTGCGTTACTAGCTGTGAAAGTGGGAACGCCTGCTTCAGAACGGAGAAGCAGGCCGGCCGAGTTCATGAGGGAGATGAGTCCATCCGCCTCACGATGAACGTGGGAGTACCCCCTGGGGTTCCACATCTGGTGGTGGAGATTAGAGTCCATGCCCAGCAGGACAGGATTAGGGCGCAGGTTCTCAAGAATGGGGCCTAACGGTTCCATTGTTTGGGCCTGACCCGGAGGTAAGTAGGCAGAAATGAGATTGATAGGAGGATGGGGGAGCGGGAGTGCTAAAGCAACCCCTGCAATAAGGGCTGAGTTTGTGGAAATAGGAGAAAAGGAATGGCTTGGGAGTTGATTATTAACATAAACGACGCTTTTAATGCGCGTGTCACCTTCCAGGGTGGGAGCAGAGTTCATAAGGGGGGGGATAACATGCCAGTTCGGGTCAGACATGGGGAGATGGGAAGCCCAGTTTAGGTGCGGCTCTTGAATTAATAAAAAATGAAATAAGCGTGTGGTAGAAGAGTTGAAAAGAGAAAGCATCACTTTCTCCGATCTATGTACATTGAGTTGCAGGATCCTGAGCGGATCTCTGATTGCCCTGCCTTCCGTTGTACTAACGGACGGCATGGGTGGTGTTGTTCTTCTTCGTAACCGGGAAGAAGTCTCGGTTACGAGATGGAGCAGTGCGTGCTCGGCGAATGGGGCAGTTTGAGGCTAGGGAGGAGTGTGCAAAGTTGGTCATCTCATCTTGAGTGATGTTAGTTGTAGCATAGGATGGAACGGTTTCTCTTTTCATTGCAATATGTTTGTCTATACAATTAATACAAAGAGCTGTTCCCGGCTTTTGGCGAGAGGTACAAGCGGTGGTGGCGTGATCGCCTGTGCATGTTGCACAGCGAGGTTTGTTAGGGCATTTAGCTTGTACGTGTCCGTAACTTTGGCACGAGAAGCATTGAGTTGTTCCTTCTGCTCTCTTGGAGCGCTCCGTGGTTTTAAGCTCTCCGTTGAAGCTGATTTTGTTGAAGATGGCGTTGTTTGCCTCCTCTGGATCGGATAGGCTAAGAAACAAGGATGAAAAGGGTTTTGCGATCGCTAGTGAGTGAGCGTTGGCCCACCTAACGCTTTCGACTGAGTCGATTAGGCCGTTGTTTTCTTTGACAAAGTTAATAACCTGTTCTCTGTCATTGGTGTCGAAGGAAGTTGGAATTCCGTGTACCATGATGGTGTACAGTTTAGTTTTCAATCTAAGCCTGGGGTTAAAGACTTGGATCCACGTGTCCGCCTGTGCTTGAGCCTTATCGGCTTCTTCCTCGTTGCGGAATTGCACTATCAATTCGCCGGTTCGGTGTATACGCCTATGGCCTCTGATGGTCGGTGGGTTGGCTGGGTTGACGCAAGCTAGGGCGCGATTGAGCCGTTTGGACAGGTCCTGGGGATCTGTCTCGAGCTCCTCTTTGCCATCACGCGAGGCTTGAGCCAAGGTGAGGTATGGGAGGGCACGGGGTGGTGGCTGGAGCTGCTGCTTTGGTGGTTTTGGGCCCTTCTGTTGGGCCGGCTGGGTTTGTTGATTGAGGCCTGCCTTAGCTGCGTTGGCAAAGGAGGTCTGCTGTTTCTCTGCATTCTCCTGCAGCCTCTTGATCGTGGATTCGAGATTGGCGGCTTGGTCCGCAAGGTTTGCGGCTTGTTCCGCTATAACAGCTTCCATTTCCTGGATGCTAGCGTGGACGCCTGCCATGAGCGCTTCCGGCGCACGGGTTGGTTGGGTTGTTTCTTGCGAAACAGCTATACGGTGACAGAATTCCACCAACGTTTGGACGTTTTGGAAACCAGCTCTGTCGCACAGGAAGTTGACCGGACCTGCTTGGCTTAAACCCGTCGGGGCCAAAGAGGAGACAGTCGATCTGCCAGGCTTGGAGGGAGCTAGCTCTTGAAGCTTGAGCTTGAGCTCCCCCAACAGTTGTGGTAGGTTTCCTTTGCCTACAATCGATTCACCCACTAAGTCGCAAACTCGGTTAGTTCGCGGCGTGTTGGGTAGCTGGGTGATCCCAATCGAGTCCAGCCTGGTCATGTTAGCGTCACTAACTTCACCAGGCTCGATCTGCGACTGGGGGTTCGGGGTTGGGGTATTCACCCCGTCCCTGAGGCCTAAAACCCTCGAGAAAGGCATCCACCGAACGAAAACTGAAAACGATAAGTGGATGAAGAACTAGAGAGGAAAAGGGTTGATGAAAAAGGTGAAAAAAGTTGTTGAGAATGAGAGGACGAAATTTGGATGTGTGCTTGCGCAGTCACGGAACAGGTCACGTGATCAGGAGAAAAAATCTGTACGATCACTTGGCACCTCGCTATCGTCTCCCAATGAAGTTTTACGGACTAGAGCGCTAATTGTAATCGTTTTTACCTTTTGGATTTCAAAAGTTTGCTCACGTTTTGAACAGGGCCAACAGGTTGACTACTTTTGCAAGCGCCGACATCTGAACGGAGGTAAGTTGACCATCTGGAGCTCATTTGAGTTCAAAGTTGGATTTGTTTGATGATGATCACTAACTGCTGGTTTGTATGGATCGAACCTGGCCATATCTACTATGGCATTTAGCATGTCCTTCGGACAAGTGTAAACAAATTGAATAGTGAAAACTAGATGATATACTTATTCTCATCTTTCCTGCTAGCTCAGAAGCGAGCTCCTCATCCCATATACATTGTGTGCTACACATAGGTGTCCTTCTTTTTTTCCTTCCCTGAAAGCGTAGTCTCCACTCTACAGCACTCTGCAATCTACTCAAAGATTCATAGCCCTGTTTGGATTCAAAGTGTGTACGTGACAAAAAGGCAAGTGGATTAATCAATGATGATCCTCAGAAAAACTCCTCGGAAAGAGAGTTGAATTGAAATTCAGCTTACAGGACAAGAAGCTCGAGCAATATGACCTAAATCGTAAAAAATCAACGAATTTCTCATCTGATCTCATTGGAACTTGTTAGGCTGGTGGAATTGAGATTTCTTCATAACGATACAGAGATAAAGATTGAAAATAAAGCATCAAGTAATTCGCGTTTGAATTCGAATTCGTGTTCGATTCGAATTAGATTTCGCGTTCAACTTCGAGTTCGAATGTGATTTCACGTTTGATTTTGAGTTCAACATCGTGTTTAAAGACTTGACTCGGATTTTGCATTGGACACTGACCTTGCATGGAACTTCGAGCTAGTGTTACATTTTGATTTCGCATTCGAATTTGGATTCAATCCTGATTCCGTATGCAAGTTGAATTCCTACATAGTGATTCTCCAATTTTGTTGAGTCCTTGTATTCGAACGTTGCTGTCAAAGTCGCAGGTGTGGAGATGAAGTTCAATTCAACACTTCTTAAGTGAGACCATTGGATAGTTTTCATTTGGATTTCACATTGACATCCAGTATTGCATCCGAATTCGACTTCGCGTTGGAATTCACTTTTGCGTTCGAATTCGCGTTCGAATCCGATGGTTTCGCTTTCAATTTCGAATTTGACGTCGTGTTCAAGGACTTGAATCCGATTTTGCATTGCACATTGCCCTTGCAGGAATGGTCTTGGCTCGGTTAGGTCTTTTTAGTTCTCTTCAAAATGATTCAAATAAACTACTAAAGTATAAAACAATCGCCTTGTGTGACTAACAAAACAGAAAAAAAATTGAACTCACTTCAAGGATTGTAAACCAGCAACTTGACTTTGTTTTTCTTGACTGATCACTTTTGAACTTTCACTCAATTTGATGATACTTGTATGAGCAGTCAACATACCATTTGAGTTGAGAACTTCATCTAGAGTCTCAAATAAAGTTTGTTTGCTTTGAAGATTTTCAATAATCACTCCAACAATCAAATCGGTCTCATAAACCTTTGCCAATTTCATCTCAAATCAACACCTTGAAAGGTTTTCTTCTACAAAATCATCTTGTCTGGATTCGGAATCTGGATAAAGTCTTTGAGGTGAATTTTGAGGGAGTTTGAATTGAATTTGAACTATTTTCTAATGCTTTCAATGTTGATTAATAGTCATACTTTTACAACAATCTTGATACCGTTTTGATGGTAAAGACTTGAGCCATGACCAAAATCGAGACTCATGCAGGTTCAATTTGAAGTCGAATTCGAAGTCTTGGAGTAGCCAGATTTGAAGTCGAATGCAATTGTGCATTGGCTACCGTGCACATCGCCATCTTGATGCAAGATATTGAGTTGCTCAATGCCGCATTTGGAATAAATGTGATTTGGTGGTGCAGATTGGCTCAATTTCTTCGAATAGTGGAAATTCGAATTCGCGGACTGAATTTGATTTTACTTCTTCATTCAATTTTCTTGATGACGATTTCATTTTGTAGTCAAAGGTGTTCCCCTTGAGGCCTGGCGTTAAAACCCCAGAACTTATCAAAGGGGGGCTCGGGAAAGCGACGTATGATTTCCCTGCGAGATTCAAATTGGTGCTCCTTCAGTGACACCCACAGTGCAGATAATGTCACAAACCCAATTTTGGTCCAAAACTGGCAGGCTTTGAAACAGTGACCTTGCAAGACCAATAAAATTGTCAACTTTGATCCAACACATATAAGTCTTTGGCATTGCAAATGCCTCATTTTGGCTCTACAAGCTAACCAGCTTTGTGTCTTCAAGAATGAATACTTTACAACAATAGCCATGCACAGCAGGAAACCTATGATAGACCAGAAATTATTACACCAATTAGCACCTTGATAAACATTATAGACACAGTATTTGGCTTTCATAAATTGCAAGTATTGAATTGATTGAACAAAAATCTTCTTATATGTGGGTATTCAATGTTTTTGCCCAACTCTTTCTGGTTTTGGACATAATTTGAGTTTCTAACATGATATTCCATAAAGGTCAACTAATTTTTTGAAGATCTGTTCCCTATCCAATCATCCTACTGAGTTGCTTGTCTAACCTGCACACTTTCCTGGGTATGTTTCCCAACAATTTTCATCAACGCATTGTAGAATTTTTCATAAACATGAACCAAGCTCATACTTGATGGTCCCTTGCCTCACCCTTTTGATTGGCCTAGATACTTTCAGTTTCCGCCTGAACCCAACCCACACACAATATTTCAAATCCTGTGGCTTTAAAATCCCAGTGAGTCTTGATATACTCAACCAAATCTTCTTCACAATTCACTGTATCTAAAGCTTGATCAACCAATTAGATAACATCATGAAACTCAACATCTTTGCAGCAATCTTCATGGTGTCCATATCACTTAAACAAGTTTTTGGTTCAATGACTCACGAACAAGGAATTCTATTGACTGATGAGGGCTTGGTCAACCCGCTAGACCCCACCATAGAGACGCTGGAGTTTGATGGATGTCCTGGGTGTCACGAGCAAGGAAAGGCACACACCTGTGGAAAGTAGAAACTTCTGCCACAACATCTGTGGTGCAAAAGTGTGTGTAAAAACTTCATTATAATTGTGGCATCAGGGGTCAAATCTATGTTAAAAGCAATCATTTTGTTGTCCATTCATTGGGAGGCAGGAGATACATTGTTTGTTTTGCTGAGTTTCAAGGGTGATAGGGCCATCCACGGCTCCCAATCACAAGTCACTGGCAGGCCAGTGCACCCCACAACTTGAGAATGCTTTTAATTTGTTTTGAATTGTATATCAGATGGATATCACCCATATATTGAGAAGTCATTGATATGTTACCAAAATTGAGATGATGCTGTATGTCATCATAAATCTATACCAAATTGATTCTGTATTTCCCCACCCTGAATTTGGGTATACAAATATGGTTATGGAAATTTCCAGAAGGGTCTTCCCAGAACACCAGAAGTTTTTTTGGGTGTGGTCTGAACTTGTGGTGTTCTTGTAGTTTCCCTTCAGGAAGAGCACCTAGCACTGACCATCCTGGAACATTCTGAAACTCTGCTCCACAATCTCATGCCTGCCAGCTCTTTCCATAATCATCCAGGTATCACCACAGCTACAAGATTGATAAGATGATTTAGGGTAAGTAAATGGATGCATTTGGAAAGAATGTGTCACACAGTGGATCAAAGATTTAAAAAATGTGTTCCAGACAGCCCCAAAGAACCTTGGGGTCTATGCTAAGAGACCTGGTGTGGTTGACTTGTGGATTTTCACAGCTGGCCTACAGTCTTGTTGTGTTTTGTTGGTGGATTGTGTTTTCTCTGGAAGTGTCCAACACACTTTACATGACTCTTATTGGTTGGCAGTCCAGGGACATTGGTGGCAATGCTCTAACAAACCGCCTGAACCTCTGAACTTATTTGTCACATATTCTTTGTATGTACACCCTGGATATCTCTTACGTAGTAAATGTACCAACAAAAAATGTCCCAAAATACAGTTGTTTTGACCTGTATTTGAGGCCCATGAATGCCAAGAAAACCTTTTTGCTGGTATCATTCCAAAAAACCTATTGAAAAAAAGTTCAAAGAATCATTCCAGGTCCCCAACATCAAGCATCAACAACTACTGTTTTTACATGTTTTTCAACAAAAAAAACCTGGATGAGACAAATGGACCAGAATTTTGACACACAGAAAGTGGACACTAAGGCTGCTGATATTTTAACTGAATATACAGCAGGCATCAGCACATAAATTCAATCAAAGTATCTTAAATGTCGGTAGAAGTCATGTTAAATGCATAAAAAAGCATTGGATGTAAAAATAATTCCTGGGAGGTTGGTGTGCTCAAAAATTCATGGTCAAAGACTTCTCACACTTATGCCTCCAATTTAACTATGATCCAAAGGCAACACAGACACAAGATACCTATTTTAATTTTGGTTGCATGTCACAAAATCCAAAGTGAGAACATTCCATATCAGTCTTGTTTGTGTTTGGAATTTTCATTTTTCATTTATTGAGTTTATGTCTTTCTTTCAGTTATTCTTCTTCTTATTAAATCAATACATCAGTTTGGGTATACCACAAAACGGTCTATCTAAGGTAATCTTTGGAATTGAAAAAAACACTCCTCAAAGGTAATGAATGGGAAAAAAATGAACAGTCCTCAGCTCAACATGCTGGGATCAGGAAGTTGAAAACAAGTTTTGTGAGAGTTAACTAAAATACGAACTTCATCTGCTGATAAACTCTTTGATTGATAACTTTTGAAAACAGCTCTTGAGAATTTGATTAGTAACTTTTGAAAACAACTCTTGAGAATCTATAAAATTTGATATCTTGCTTTTTTTAAGAAAATCCTCTAAAACAGCTAGGGCCTGTTTGGCTGGAAACCAAATACCCCACCAAAGCCAAATACCGTATTTGGTTTTTGACAAAAAGACTGGTGTTCAGCAAGAAATCCCAAGGATTTAAAAAGTTGTTGCATGGAATATCCAAATTCTAGCGAATGTCTAAATTTCCTAAGAGAACAAAAAACAAGGATATGTTACTGTACAAGTGTTTCTAGAAATGTCTATCATAATATACTTTTAAAAGCGGTTGACGACTGTCTATGAGATGAAGAGCGAGAAGGGAGATTTTAAGCGACCAGCAGAACTCTGCCTGCTTTCCATTTGTGGGTTAGAGAGAGAAGAGGTTCCAATTGGCCAACTTGAGATAGGAAGGCCGTTCATGACTTGTTGAAAAAATATCAATGAAGCTTTCCCAGGATCTATTTTCTCAAATCCATATGCTGGCACTTGATGTCCCTATTTTCAAATCGTGTCAGAATGTCTTTTTCAAAATGAGAAAGAGAGGCAGGAAACTTACTGCGCCAAAGACTCGCAGGTAAGAAAAAGTGCCAGCATTTTTGTACAGCCCAGCTTTCTGGCCATCAACCAACCAATCTGAAAATTGCTGTTGTTTATACTGTTCTGAGAAAGTGGTATTGAGGCTATCGACCATCGCTTCGACTCCCATGCTACAAATGTCAAGGTAAAATTAGTGAGCAGTTAACTTATACTCAGGAGGATGCCCTCACTAATTGAGTATGTAGTCTGCATCACCATCAAATATTCTAATTGCAAGCAGAAGCATGTACATCAAAAGATAGGTCAGCTGGACAAAAGATCAAGGATATAATGAAGGAATGATCAGTACTAACAAGGTTCTTACTCCTGAATTGATTATTCTTTCTAACTGAGGAGCCGAGCTCATCATCCAATCGCCACTGGTAATCAAAAGTGGCGCTTCAGTATTGATAGAGGTTGGCATCAATTGACGAGGCAGACCCTTTGAAGAAATTATCATAAACATCCTCGTTACTTTGTGTCCAGTTGGTCTCCGCACCAATTGATTCTTGAAAGCTTTTCTGAGACAGTATGGGCTCAAGATCTGGTGGATACGGATTGGGATCAAGTGATCTATAGATCCCGAATGGCCAAATGTAAGACCCTCAGCTATCCATCAAAATGTGGATGCTGAATATAGTGCAGACAGAACTACATACCGAACATCATAAACATCACGCTTTCCGTTGAGAATTCCCAAAATGTTGTTATTGCAGAAAGCTTGGGCATTTGAACATCGCAATGGGTCGGACGTGGTCTGGCAAAGCGTGATCAGCTCCTTGCATCCACCTTCCTGATTGTACATTTTGGTCGCATTGGCGATGATATCATCGGTTACTAACTGTTCATACTTTTGGGGCAAGTGAACAAGGGCGCGTAAGCATGTGTCCTTGAAACATCATTAATGGGAATGACTTTCGATATGTATTTTATTCATCGAATTGACCTACCGGATTCGACTTCGCGTACTCCATGTAGTAAGGATATTGAATAAGGGGAGAAACAATACCGTTGCCGATACCTAGAGTCTTGACAGGTATTAGAAAGTTGCCACTTTGGCTGACGTTCTGATTCATCTGAAGAAAATAATCCGCCATGGTCGGGCCATAATGACCTATATAGTCGAGCGTCATTGAGGAAACAGATTCATGTGCCATAGCTTATCAGATCAATTGGACTGACCTCCATATGATTCCGTCCAAATAGCAAAATCGCGCCCGATGAACTTTTTATACTTGTTATCTGAGTAAAATAGTTGAAGTGCATTATAAACAGAAATAGCTGCCTCTGAGGAAGTCTTGACAGTCGTAGTACCATAGGAGTATCCTACACCGATAGGCTGATCTATGTAAAGCCTACGGAATGTGAAGTTGAAGGCTGATCAAGTTCTGCCCTTATTACAATAAGAAAGATCGCTTCTTACATGTTGGCCTGCGGGAAGCGGTCGAAGACATCACATCGATCAGACCATATCTCCAAGTTACAGTCAAGAAGGTTTGTACGCACGCTTTCAGTCCAAGAGTACGGATTGTTGTCAAGACCGCTTGAATCTAATTTGATTCTACAGGGACCGTTCTCTTGGAAAAGGCCTGCACCGGGGTTCGAAAGGATGTCAGTTAGACTCTTCTGAAGATGAGTGGAGTCTGAGAGTGGTAACGTACCGATCATCGAGCTACTTCCTGGGCCGCCATTTAACCATCTTCAGTCGCAACATAAAAATTCAGACAAATAAAAACTGTAAGATTTTTCGTTGAGCGCAAAAGTGAATTGTGAATCGGCGGAGGACCCACAGTACTAAAGGTGCCGTGTCGGGATTTTTCCTGAAATGGGCATATCACGGAAATAAAACTCAACTCTGCTCAACTTCTTCCTACACCAATATAGAAAGCTGCCTACCGCGCCTCAAAAAGCCAATAGAACATTGACTGATTCTGATTGATAGGTATGTATCCCGAAGAGGTTTGCACCCCATGATGAGTCTCGCAAACGCCAGAGTTTGAAACAATTCGGAGGGAGGAGTTTTGAGAAGGCGAACACGTTGATAGATTTATAGGCGTTTCCGGTGAAGGTCGAGGTTGATTCCAATCAGGTGTCGTGGGAGCCTGGTCGTTTACCGTTGTTGCCAGTTGTTTGATTCGTATCTCGGAACTCAACTCGACTGCCTCACTCTCTTGTCCCCCGCCAGGGATACCGTTATATATTGGGATCTGCCCGCTTCTTCGTTGCAGATGCCGGTCCCGAGGCCGTTGCGATGGATCGGCAATGGATGTTGCTAGCGCGAAGACATTACAACTGGTTGCGATAAGACTGAGGATAGCCCATGTTATTGAAGCCCGTTTGAGGCCGGTAAGGCTTGAAGGCTTTCTCCAGCTTGAAACGAATCGCATGTCCGAAGGTAGCAATGCTGGCACGGCCTTCGAAGACGTGAGTTATGAGGCACGCTTGCACGCAAAATATGCCGGCGTTTGATGTTTCCAAATCGATTAGATAGACTCACAGACTTTGAGACCGATGATTGGGAAGACCGCAATATCACTATTCTTTCAAAGGGGTCTTCCATAACAAGTCGCCCTGGATACGGCTTCCTTTTGTAAGGGTGCTTTCTTTGGTCGGATGCACAACATTGCTGAGTAGCTGTTTGTTCTAGACTGGAAATGTTTGACCCACTTCAATTGTGACTGTACGCAAGTGGCGTTATAATTCCTGAACCTGAGCTATCAAACCACTTTCCAACAAACAAGTCAAACCAAACCGACGAAAGTAATCGATCTAAACTCACCGGTCCTTCAAACGGAAGCTCGTCTAATAGGGACTGGGCGAAGCTCTGCAAAATTGCAATTCAACCGTAGTTGAAAGCGAGTTGCAAACAGCTAAGCCACTGTTCAATCAATATGAAATTTCCTTATTTTTTTTAGTAAGCTTTATGGCACTAAAAAAAATAGGGTGGCGCACAGGCATGACCCTCCCTAAGACGAGCTGTCTATTCAAAATTTCCCCCCCCACCTCAGCCAAAAGCCTATGGCAGAACGCTTCTGGATAGCCTGATATACCTTTCACAGGTTGCTCTCGCTCTGGTTTTGGTGAAATCATCTGACAGTCGGGTCTGTTGGGCTTGTAGGAGTAATCCTGACACCTCCTGTTTGCATAAATCGCTTCGGTCGACTTCCAGGTCTAGGCTACAAGGGCCTACACAGTGGCTGCACCCCGAATGTACGCCGATCAACGACCATGCAACAGCTGTATCTGACTCTCGATCCACTGCTTCAAACACTCTCAAACTGCTGTCGATCAGAGCTAGAAGAAGTAGGCAACAGAAGGAGCTTAGCGGAAATTTAGTCTGCAGGAACTTACAAGAGCTCGATCCATTCCACGTAAATTTGCGTATGTACAACAAGACGTTCGAGCTCTGAATTGCAAGCCATCCGTGATCCCATCTCCTCTCGAAACTCGCTCGTCTATCCCATTGGCTACAGCGCTGGGAATCCCGGCCAACCGTGCCGACGCGGGGCATTGATCGGTGCCCCAGGCTGTCAAGGGAGTTCTCAGGATGTATGAGTTTCTTGAAAGACCGAAAGGAAATTCAAAGCTAAAGGGCACTGGTCACTTCGAATTCAATAGAATTCAACAATTGATGAGAAGTCATAGATTCCAAGGTCTCCCGAATGTCGTAGTCTTCATGCATCTGTCTTCTTGCAGAAAGCTGAACCAGGAGAGCCGACTTCAATCTATCACTTTGAGCGCTGGGCCCGCAAGTATGCTGAATAAGCTAGCGTATTCAAAAAAGTAGCAGCTGGAGTAGCCGTTTGGAGACTTCGTTCGGGTCGGCCAAGTTTGTTAAAGGCGATTGATAAACCACGCCGACTTCAAAGCTGGTTTGACGCCGGTTTTTTCAAACCGGATTCCTTTAGAAGATGTACAGCTGCTATACTGAGGTACAGAGCTGCACCACTTCTACAGCCTTCAAACCTCTTCAAACTATTTCTGACGCCGGGTTTTGACAGACTCGGCGTTATTCCTTTTGAAAGTTTTTGGATTGTTTTCACCGCTGATCAATCCTAATTCTTGTTTCTGAGAAGGTGACTAGAGAAATTCATGTTCTACATACTCAATTTTGGTAGTTGTAGTAAACATTGAGAGTTTCTACTTGTCTGAGATGAAGGGCTATTGAAAATGTTTCCATTTGCAATGTTGGACGATTGAACAAAGCTTGGACCAATCACAAGAAACATGATATACATCAAAATGCGGCATATCTCTGTCTTTGACTCATCGTTCATCGACTTCTTTGACACTACTAGAAATCACCGATTATTGTGATAGCATGCTCTGTTTTGAGGTTTCCATTGTGAAGAAGCAAACCAATTGCAAACCTCATGATTGTTTCTATCTACTCGCGGCTCCTAATTCTTAAAGGTAGGCAGCGGCTTCAGTTATTTTTGTCCAAACTTCAAACATCTTTATCCGAATCAAAAGCCGGCGTCAGAAGCAAAACAAAACCCCGGCTGCAGAAAAACCTAGAAAAACTCTGAAGGCAGTAGAAGTGGTACAGCTCTGTACCAGTCTGTACCTCAGTATAGCAGCTGTACATCTTCTGAAGGAATCCGGTTTGAAAAACCCGGCGTCAAACCAGCTTTGAAGTCGGCGTGGTTTATCAATTGCCTTGTTAAATGCAGCCAGGTAGAATTTAAAGAAGACTTCAAATATGATGCATTTGACTCTATGTGTTCATTGCGGTGTACGTATAGACTCATACCGACATATAAACATGACATGGGTTAAACATGTAATTTTTCCATGTCATGTTGAGTCAAAATTCATCGCCAAGCCAAAAACCGTACGACATGACTCATACCGACACACATCGACATGGATTTTTGTTTTCCAAATCCCGTGTTGTAACATGAGTCATGGCGGATGGTCTGATGGCCGACAAGTGTCATACCGACAAACAACATCACACTGTATCACATCTAATAGCTTTACCCGATTCACCACCGGTACATAGGTTGCAATATATGCCTTCTCTGGAGTAAAGTACCTTTTAAATCATCAACCATTCCTTCTCTCACTTTGGTTTCTTTGGGTAAGTATTTCAACTCCTTCTATCTTTGAATTACTCACAATATTCAACTTGGAACTCATCAATTTTCCATCAAAAGTCCCTTGCTTTTCTGTTCTCTTGCTCAGGTTTAGATTCCTCTTCTCGGTCCCACCCCCTTTCAATCCATTTGTGATTTCTCAACAAACAATGCTTTAACCTTTTTTAGTGATTAGACATGAAAACAATTTCATTTTCAATTGATAAATCGATTGTTTCCATTTGATTCAATCCAAATCAATAGTTTTCATCTGATTCGATCAAAATCGATCGTTTTCATCCAACTCAATCAAAATCGATCGATTTCATCCGATTCGATCGAAATCAATCGTTTTCATCCGATTCAATCAAGATCAATCATCTCCAGACTCCATCCATCTGATTCAATGAAAATCAATCGTCTCCATCTGATTCACCTGTAATCAATCATCTCAACAGCTCATCATCCAATCAAACCAAATTAGATTGAATCTTTAGTTCCTAATTAAATCAAGCAATCTCATTGATTAAATTCAAAACACTTCTTTTCAATTTCTTCAAAGTAATCCAACTTTGTTATCTTTAGATTTATCTATCTAAATCATGAGAATGATGTGAGATAAAACTTAATTCTTTCTTCCATGATGGGAAGTCTCACAGGCCAATTTGATAGAGGATGGAATTGGATCTTGCATGTTCATTCTTCACTATGTGAATGCGGAACTACTTGATCTCACCAATGCCATTCCTCTATCAAATTGGTTTTGGATCATGATGATGTATGGTCACTGCTGAGGTTTAACTGTACTTGTCCTCCCCAAGAATGGGTTGGCTTCACGCACCAGAATCTTGTGGGGAGGGTTCGACACAGACCTTATGCAAGCCTAGTCATCATTATCCAAGTGTGGGATGGACACTGAAAGTGGGTTGCTGTCTTGAACTTTTACCAAAAAAATCAAAAAAAAAAAAATCAATCCGCTTTTGTAGCTAATGCAATTCAACCTGTGATTGGAACATCAAAAATGAGGAAGCCTTTGACAACTACTATCACTCATGAAAAATCAATTGTTTAAAAGTTGAAAACAATCAAATTGAAAAATTGAATCCTGCTTCTAATGAACAAAAAGTTCAATTGTTCAGATTTGTGTTAAGGCCAGTACTGGGGTCTGGGACAAGGGTCAAGGATCTGGTGACAAGTCTATAAAGTAGATTGTCGGATGAAGAGAAGAGAAACTTGTACAATAGCAACATGTACAACTAGGGACTCAATCTCTATCCGTGACATGTCTAACCCGTCTTTCACTCGTCGTTACATATGTTATAGGATCATAACAGTATCCCCCTTTTTACGCCCAATCTTCCTCTTGCAAGATCTGCGTTCCTCCCACGGGCAGCATTAAAAAACCCAGAGGGAAAAAGCTTGCCCTCTCACTTACGCCGTGTCCTTTTGTACTTCTCTGCCGCCTTTGGAAATCTTGTGTCAAAGTCTTGTAGTAATTCGGCGCAATTCTTCAAATTGACTCGAGGTTCCCATGAATTATGCTCCGGTCCAAATCCTTTCCAACTAACTAAGTATTCCATCTTGTTGAATTTCTTACGGCAGTCTAATATCTCCATCACCTCCCATTCCTCCGTATCGTTAATGATGATTGGTTGTGGTTCAGTTGTGTGTCGTTCCTCCACCGTGTCCGGTTTGTGTTTCCTAAGTAATGAAACGTGAAACACAGGGTGAATGCCTCTCATAGAAACAGGTAACATCAGTTTATAAGCAGATCGTGATATTTTTTCAATGATGCTAAAAGGACCCATCCATCTGTGATCCAACTTTGGGCTCGGTCTAGTAGTTGACAAATTTTTACTGTTCAGCCATACTTGATCACCCACGTTCCACTCGGGTGTTGTTCTTATGCCTTTGTCAAATTGTGCTTTCATCTCTTGCTGTGCAACGTTTAAACATTCAGTCAGTTTGGATTGTACTTCATTCAATTGTTGCAATCTATTTTCAACACTTGGGATGCATTGGTCACTAGATGGTACTCCACCAAAATTAGGATTAAACCCGTAATTCGCTTTAAAAGGTGAAACCCCTGTAGAAGCGTGGTCTTTATTGTTGTAAGAAAATTCCGCGATTGGTAGTAGTGATTCCCAATTGTCCTGACGATAGTTGACGAAGTGTCGTAGATATTGCTCGATAGCCTTGTTCACGATTTCTGTCTGACCGTCTGTGCGTGGGTGGAATGCTGTAGATGGATGTAAGCGTATTCCAAGTCTCTTGTCCAACTCCTTCGTTATCTGAGATATGAAAATACTCCCTCTATCAGATGTGATAGTCCTCGGTGTTCCATGTAGCCGCCATACGAATCTGACCATCAAGTCTGCTAGGTCTTCGGCCGACATTGCCTCGTTACACGGGATGAAATGACTCATCTTGGTCAATCTCTCCACGACGGTCAGGATACTGTCCTTTCCGTTGGATATTGGTAGTTTAGTGATTAAGTCGTAGCTAATGTCGAGCCACGGGCCGGTTGGTATGGGAAGCGGTTCCAGGGATCCGAAAGGTTTTTGTGTTGTTGCCTTGCTTCTCAGACAAGAGTCACAGCCGTCGACATACCTATTAACGTACGCCTTTTGTGACGGCCATACGAAACTGCGACGTATCAGGTTCAGCGTTTTAGACCTACCTGGGTGGCCTGCCAACAAGCTATCGTGGCGGCTTCTGAGTATTTTGTACTTGATGTCATTGTCGTCGGGTACTTCAATGCGGCCATGATTGTACAAAATCCCGTCTTTTACCTTATAAGCTACCACCGCTTTCTTTATGCTGGAAGATATTGGGTTTTCGGCAGCCTGAATCAGTTCTTGTAGTCTAGAGTCCTTGAGTGTTGATTCCCTAATCAAAGTGATTAACGCTTGGTCGTTGAGCGTCGGTTCTTCTAATAGGTGCTCGTCCGTTGTGATGTCTGATACTCCCAACACGTCCACTTCGAACCAATGTTTGGCGTTGTTGAATTTCACGTCTTCACTTTTGAAGAAGGATTCCATAGTAGCAATTTCGGTGAAAGTGTCGGGTCCGATGTTCTCAGGTCTCAAGAGTTGTCCGAAAGTGAGCTTTTCCGCCTGGTCAGGTTCTAAATCCGGTCGTCTCAAAAGCGCGTCAGGTTTAGTTGCATGCCTTCCAGGTCTGAATTTAATTTGGAAATCAAAACATCCAAGCGTCTCAGCCCATCTAGCCTGACGTCTGGTGAGTTGTTTAGTAGTCATGAACGTCTCTAAGTTTTGATGGTCAGTGTAGACTATGACGTCTAATCGGTTTGGGTTACCTTCCAGGTAATGTCGCCATTCTTTAAACGATGCTACGATCGCTAAGAGCTCCTTATCAAATATTTCATAATTCCGCTCTGCTTGTACCAGGGATCGTGAAAGATATGCTACGGGATGTAGCTCGTTGTCGTCGTCACTGCGTTGAGATAAGACCGCCCCAAGGGCAAAATCAGAACAATCACATTCCAATACAAATGGTTTGTATGGATCAGCAATCTTCAATATAGGAGCTGATGTGAATGCCGTCTTCAATGCTACAAATGCCTTGTCGCACTTGTCATCCCAGTTATATGGGGTATTGTCTTTAGTCAAGTTGTGAAGAGGTCTAGTCGTCTTGGAGAATTGATGTATGAACCTTCTGTAAAAATTAGCGAATCCAATGAAACGCTGGAGTTCGTTGACGCTCCGGGGCGCTGGCCACTCAGCAACGGCTTTGACTTTAGTCGGGTCCATTCGGATCTTATTGCGAGATATAATTAATCCTAAGTACTCAACTTCTGATCGTGAGAATTCACACTTTTCCGGTTTGAGCCATAGTTGTTGTTTATCTAGGATGTCTAAGACTTGAAAGACAGATTCTTGATGTTTCATTCCCTTCTTTGTATATACCATGATATCATCCAAAAAGGCCGCAGTGTCTTTACCAATGTGTGCGCGTAAGATGTCCTGTATGAAGTACTGGAAATAGCCGGGTGCTCCCGTTGGGCCGAATGGCATTGTCAACGGTGCAAACTGGCCCGCTTTGCAGATGAACGCAAGGATCTCTTCATAGCCTTCAGCTACGCGTAGATTTCCGTATGCGTTCCGCATGTCTAGTTTAGTGAATTCGTCAGCGTCCAGTAGACTATCCACTAGGTCCATTGTTAACGGTAATGGATATTTGTTTTTGACCGTTAATGCGTTCAACTTGCGATAGTCAAAACAGGGTCTCAAGTTCCCGTCTTTTTTTCCAGTGAATAATACTGGCGCCGCCCACGGTGAAGTTGTGCGTTGTATCGTGCCGTTGGCAAGGCCCGCGTTGATCATTTCATCTAAAGCGGCGTTTTCAGCTGGCGAGAGCGGGATGATGCGGCTAGCTTGGGGTTGCGCGTCTTTGATCAGTTCGACTTTGAAGTCGTACTTCCGTCGGGGAGGTAAGCATTGAGCTTTTGACTTCTGAAACATATGAAGGTACCTGTGATACATTGTTGGTACTAAGTCCTCTACGGTTTTAGTCAGTTGGTTCTTCTTCTTGTCTGCTGCGAGTCGTGCTGAGGTGGACCAGGAAGTATTTGCGGCGTCGACTGCTACCGTTAGGCTGTCATTCAAAGGAGAATTTTGCTTGCTAGCTGTTTCGGGTAAAGCATGAGAGTGTAAGATATCGAACTCACGTTGCGGGGGCGTTAGTGTACTTGAAAAAATACACGCCCCCTCGTCATCATTCCTAGCGTGCCCTGTGGGCTCCTCCATTGGACCTGCAGGGGTTTGTGGCAGACGTGACGAGGCTGGATTAACAGCCGCAACCTGATTCGTCTCTGGTGTGGTTTTGGTAACTGATAAGCCTACTGTTGTAATGGCGTCGTCTTGCGTCGTACTGTCTATAAATTCGGGCGGCGTGGGTGTGTCTAACTGTTGTTGTAGTAGGGGAAAAAGCTTGTCTTCCGCTTCTAACAATGACGGTGATTTAAAAAAAATACAAGACTCACTCTGCGGGGATGCTAATGTACTAGTATTAGTACAAATCCCCTCGTCACGGTACCTAGTGTCCCTCCAAAGTTCCGTCCTGGGACCCAAAGAGGGGTTTGTCGGCGTTGACGACTCCACATCAGTGAAGGCAGTGAAAACTTCAGCAACATCTATGTTGCCGGTCTTCCAGTCGATTTTCCGGTGGTTTGCTCGAATCCAGGGCATTCCAAGAATGCCATCATAGGTGTTCTTGAGGCTCGTGATGATGAAATTGGTTGGGTATGAGTCGTGGTCAATGAATAAGTTCAATTTGTGTGAAGATTTGGCTTTGGATCCGTTAAAACCGGTGATATCTCTTGATGTGCTCACTCCGTGTCGTAACAGGTCTCTCTCTGAGGCAAAGGCTTCCCCCAAAACATTGTGAGTGGCACCTGAGTCAATCAAGAGTCGGGTGGTGGGTCTAAAAAATGGTGTGGCGCGAGGTCTTTGGGTCAAGGAAAGTGAAGCTGTCAGAAACAAACGTGGATCACTGTTATTGCAAGGTACAACTCCACTCGCTCCTATTCCTATTGAATCATCCAAAGCCTCTAAGCTCAAGCTAGGCACAACCTTCAGGCTTGAGCGCCTCCATTTTTTGAAATATCACTACGACTGCCACCCTCCATTTGATCTCCAATCACACTCTCCTTCCCACTCATGGCTGCTAATTTGATTTCCAGCTCGGCAACTCTAGCACGATAATCCACCCTTCCTTTCCCTTTCCTCTCACCGCTTTTGGTCGGGCAGTCACTAGCAATGTGGCCTTGTTTTGCACAATGAAAGCATGATCCGGTTCGTAGACGTCGAGCACGTTTGTCAGGAGAGAGTCGGGTGTAAGAGGACGAAATGTCCATAGCATTCGGGTCACGTGCGGGAGTGGCCGTGTGCATGGTTGTGTCAGCTACTCCGTGAAGCTTGTTATCTAATCTGATGGCTAAGTTTGAAATTTGTTCTACTGAAGTAAACTCCTCCTGATTCAATACCATAGCAACTCTAATATCACGTTTCAGTCCCTGTTTGAACTGGCTAATCAGTGTAGGTACCTCCCAACCGGTATTCGTGGCGTGCATGTTAAACTCATAAGTGTAAGCTGCGACCGTTGTCTTTTGAGATAATGACCGTATTGCCTTCTCCGCCTTAGACTTCTTTTCCGTGTCGAAATACATGGCTTTAAAGTTGTTAACAAAACGCTCGAAAGTCACTGTCGCAGATTTGGCATCGTCAAGTAGTTTGTGCATCAATGGCTGGGCCCATGCGCTGGCGGTGCCCGTCAGGTACGGCAACGCAAATACCACCTTGCTAAGATCGGTGGCAAAAAGGTGGGGGTGTGCCAGCATGTAAAGCTGGACTTGGCTTGCAAAAACCTCCGCAGGGCTACCACGGGTACCGTCAAATTTGTCTGGGGTCGAGACTTTAGGCCCCTTAGGGGTATGCGCCACTTCAGGCTGAGTTGGCATGGGTGCCGCTGGTTGGGCAGCAGGTGGTTGGCGAGTATGGCCTGCTTCGATCGCCGCCAAATGTTCTTCGGCCTGCCGGCTTCGCGCCTCAGCTTGCTCTTGTAAGTTACGTTCTCCTGCTAATGCATTCTGCAGCTCGGCGATCTGACGTTGGATATCTTCCATTTTGCCTTTAGTGAGCTCGGTGACAGGTAACGATGGATCTACGTCAACGAAGGGGGTTTCAGTCTCAGAGTCACTGTCCGGATCGTCGGCACTGGGGGTTCTGTACAAAGGAGACGTGGTCGGTTGTGGAGTGCGGGGTTCTGGTGAGTTGAATCTGCAAGGTTCTGGTTCAATCGATCTTGTTCTGGGTAAATCTAATCTATCTAATTTTAATTCTGACTAATCTACTGAATCTTGGTCCTGAAATAGTTCGCTGGTATTTGTGGTGAATCTTCTTCTGCAGACACAAGGTTTCAATCTCAATCAAACAAAGTTTTCTAATCTAATATCGGTAATGTGGTGTATTCTGTTTCTTCTCGATTCCTCGGCGCTCGTCGAAATAAGTAGATCCGACAATATGTTAAGGCCAGTACTGGGGTCTGGGACGAGGGTCAAGGATCTGGTGACAAGTCTATAAAGTAGTTTGTCGGATGAAGAGAAGAGAAACTTGTACAATAGCAATGTGTACAACTAGGGACTCAATCTCTATCCGTGACATGTCTAACCCGTCTTTCACTCGTTGTTACATATGTTATAGGATCATAACAATTTGCTTGGCTCGTTTTCCTTTTTTAGTAATTTTTCTTTCATTACTTGTACAAAAATCAACAAAAGATTTGATTTGGTATATAATTCAAATGATCATGATATATATTCAATTTTATCTTAGCATGTATTATATTGCAATTCAAGCAAATTTCCTTCAATTGAAGATGGCCTTGTAGCTGTTTTTCTACTTCTTGGTCTATGTATTCAGTTTGATTTGATTTGTTTTCTTTGTTTTACTCAGAAAATTTCAAAGGAATTGAATAAAAACATTGAGATTTTAAAGTTGATGATTGTTTACATAGCCAGAGGAAGCAAGTTTTTCAACAAGTCAAAAGGTGAAATGGATTTGACTACTTTTGTTGTATCAAAATGAGCAATTCTGTGAGTTATCAGCTCTCACAAGTGATTGATCAAGAGAACTGCAAGAAACATGATAGGCTATAGAATTGATCTTTCTTTAACAGCTTTTATCATTTCTTATTGATCTTTGGTCATCAATCCTACTTTACTAAATTGAATATAATTCAATTTGTGGTTGTGAATTCATTTTGTTGCTTTGTTTGATTCTGTTGTGTTATGAAAGATGAAAAGGAAATATGTACTCAAAAAATTGGATTGATTATAGAGACATTTACATTTGGTGTCATGTTGTGTCAGTATGGCACTTCCCGGATGGTATGTTGTACGAGATGACTCATGTTACGACACGGTTTTTTTGAATCAAAAATCCATGTCGATGTGTGTCGGTATGAGTCATGTCGGACGGTTTTTGGCTCGGAGATGAATTTTGACCAAACATGACATGAAAAAATTACATGTGGAATCCATGTCATGTTTATATGTCGGTATGAGTCTACACGTATTCCATAGTTCATCTTATAGAGTCGATTTTAGAAAGCTTGACCGAGGTTTGCCCGCAAAATTCAAGCGATTCGGCGTGAAATTCTTGCCAAGCTTTACTGCATAAACACGTGACTCTATTTCCACCATCTTCTTCAGCGTGGGGACCGATGAAAGCCCAAAACAGATGTCGACGACGTCCGCTGGTCAGTGCAGCCCCAAGCATTCTATGTTCAGTTCCGCACCAGTTCCGTGATTTGCATGCTGTCAGCGATATGATTTTTTCGGGCAGGACCGTCTCGTCTCAAATGGGGGCTTTTTGTTGGCTGAGATGGTGGCGCATACGGCGTCCTGTCAATCTCAAGACACAAATATGTAGTTTGATGTGAGTACTGGTGAATACTGGTGAGTCAGTCCACCTGGTTCTGGTATAAAATCCGTTTTCCCCTTGTACGACTCCTGGAGCCTTGAGGAACTACACCCGCACTTACAAGTCACATTCTTTCAGCTACTTTCAAGCAACACCATCATTAACTTTCTAACTTTCACTGTCGTGAATCAACCTACTTTCATTTACATTCCACTTCATAGCTTGGCCAATTCCTTGACAAAGATGTTACTTCTCAATTCAATCTTTTTGGCTGTATTTTTTGCGTTCGGCGCTGACCACGTCTTAGCTGGTAAGTCGTTCGCAAATGCCTACGTTCACGGCGAGCCTGGAATTAAGTCTTGCTCCTTGTCGATTCTCGCAGGTCCAGCTGCCCACCATACGGTTGCTGCTGTGACTCCTCAGGCAGAGTCGATCGTCAGTCGCTTTCAACACGGACTTCTTACAATCACAACCGTCAAAAAGCAACAGCACTTGATGAAGCGCGACGACTCTCTGAGCGCTGCTAATCTCACTGTCGATCTCACGCCTGCTGACCCCTCTCGATGGATGTGCTACACTGGTTGGTATTTCAACTTCTGTAATGCATCTCGTGAAGTTAGCTGACATCCTCAAACCCCAGGTGGATTCCAGGAGCCAGACGGCGAGGACTGCAAGGTTGTCATTCATGCTCAGCTGTACAACTCGACAGGTAGTCTGGCTGCTTTCCCCAGTAAGTTTCTCCTGTTCCTCCTCGCGAACCTACCTGGGTACATCTGATGAGGCCAATCAATTTGTTTACCAGGCACCGTGGTCTATGTCAGTTACAGGACTTGTGCCGTCGTACTGTGAGTGAATATTCATCTAGGTGCATTCAGGGATTTCTTCTCTAACAAGCAATCATTTGACATCTTCAGTCAGAATCTTGACCAGAGAGCCCCTCAGATTCAGGTAACTATCATATTTTGAACTTGTGTTTACTTGAGATGCTTACTCCTCATTTCTCATGATAGTACAACTGGGCTATGCTTGGCAAGGCTGCCCAAAGCTTGTTCAACGCTTGTCTGACCGGCAAGGCATGGAATATTGGTGGAGCTATGTTCTTCGAAAAGTACCTCAACAGAGACTTTAACGGCGTAAGTGATCCATCAAATGATCAATGTCGTCAAGAATCTTCGCTGATACTTTTTTCCTCAGCTCTACATCACGCTCCAGAGATTCGATGATAGTGAGCTTCCTCCACCGGAACCTGCTACAAACGCCAACCCCAAGCCGGTTGGTATGTAGAAATATCGGACCGAACTCATATTTATTGAATGATCCAGATTTTGGTTTCAATCTTCACTTTCTGTTCAGATCCCCATACTTTGCCTTTCCCAAGTATTGTTATTCAACTGTTTATTCTCTTATTTATATCTGGGGCGGGTTTTTGTGCAATTCTTTCCGCTGGGAAAACACTGGAGCCACATGGCTGACTGGAGAATATCACTTGATAGGAGCCAAACTGTTGAGGTCCTCTTCTGAGCGCGATGCAGGACAGAAGGCTTTAATGTCCAGAATTCACCTCATGAAGCCCTGATGTCCTGATCCAATGACTATAATGCATTTCCAAACACCAAGATTCATGGCCTTTGAGTTCCATACTTGAGCCAATATGGACGAATATCAATGCACTAAATATTCTCCGCAGATCCCCACTGCCCTTTTGTCATTTCAAGGACAAATGGAGGTATTGTCTCTCTCTCGAGGTCTTGCAAGAGAGAGGGAAGGGTCATGTTTTGGTATTGTCTTCATGGACAGTCTGTTCCTAGCATGTAGACTTCAGTTTCTCATAAGCTTTAAAAGGGAACTCAAACCTCATTCCCACGGTAACCACTTGACTTGGCTACTAGTCTCTAAACACACAAACTGATACTGCTAAGTACCCCAAACTCCAATTTTCATGTAGTCTGTAGTAATTAAACAAGGGATGTATGTGAGCACTTATCTAACTGAGTTGACATGCAGGACATAGTACACAAGAGGCACCCAGGACTAATCCAACACAAGAAAGTACATAAGATCAAGTAAGAGTTCTGTGAAAACTTGGGATAAGTATTCAACACAAGCTTCATGTGGAGTGGGCAGCTCTATCTTCAAAGCTGCAGGGGCTCTTTCCTAGGGCCTTTGATTGATAGTTTTTTTTGCATTTTTGAGTGAAAATTGGGCATCCAATGCTTAAGTGGTCCCAAGGCCAAAATATCCCATGAGAGATTCAAAGAAGGATCTTGTTCAACAACTCTTGTGTGTGCAACAGAGACATGATTCTTGAAGTCAGTTGAGAAATTAGACCAGCACTACACTTTATCCTACCCATATCAATTCAGATTCAGTAGGGAGAGGTATACAAAACAGTAAACCTATCTAAGTGCCATGCCGACCCAAGCCGGTCACTCCTAGATAAGTTTAAGAAAACAGTATATCTTAATAGGTAGATAATATCACACGGCCTGAAGGGGCTGAAAATGGAAAACCTGCAACAATGACCAATTGCTGATGTAAGATCAGAGGAAGAGATATGTACCAGAGAGAGATGAGCAGAGGTTGAAAGAGTTGACAACAGTGTGGAAAATATCAAGTCTAAACTCAATTGAGGAAAGCCATAGTGGATAGGACGGAGATTCAAAGCTTCCGGTGCTCATCACACAAGTGGTTTATCATGAGTTTTATGTTAATGCAACAATATCATTATTTATTTCAATTTTACATCATATTTGGCAAAATTCATGTAGATACCCAGTTTGCAAAAGAATCACCATCCATGTGTCCTGTATATAGACCTTCTTGACTAACCAATGGTAATTGTTAGGTTTGTTCCAAAGACATACTATTAGCTCTTTGGTTTTCCACGCTTAGTCATGGTGACCTGTAGTGATTCCTTCAGACATCAGCCAGAATCCTGCTTCAGCATGACTACAACCCTTTTGAAGTGTCTCATTGCACTTTGAGATGTAGAGATAAATACATGTAGGTACGACTGTAGCGGAAATTGAAAATGACTACCAGAGTCCTTGCGGTTGATTGATGTGATCAGTTACTAATTCGGGGGCATATTTGAGCCAGGTGGAGTGAGGGTTATTTGTACAAAAGAAAGTGATAGAAAGAAAGTGATAAAAGATGATGAATAGTAGGGAATCGTTTGCGATAAAATTTAAAAGATTGCCTCAACTGCAAGACTATACTCTGTATGTGACCAGCACATAAGCAACCGAATCGCATGGAGTCAACTCTTAGTGATGATTCTTCTCAGAAGAAAAAACTCAGGGTCTTCGTAAGGGATAGTCGTCTATTGAATGGGAATGCAACGTGACTAAGATGAGATTGACATGGAGAACGATTCAGCATCGTGGAACGGTTCCCAGAAGCAGAGAAATTACTCTGCGAACCTTTGTTGTGTGCAGCTTAAAGCCTAGCGACGGCAAAGTCTATAGCTGCTTTCTCGCTGCTCGATCCTGGGTACGATAAGTGAGGGATGATCGAGCCAAACGTTTGACAAACCTCGTCACCTTTTAAGCAGCAATCAAATGTGATCGAGGAAAACTGCGCTGGCATTGTGATACCAGTGGCAGAAGCAATGCCCGATCCGGTTTTCTGTCAACGGAAATCAAGTCATCAGATGAAAAGCTTTACAGAATGAAAAAATCAAAGGCATTTTGGAAATATGTCAAAGAGGTAGGACTGACGGCTGCACACATATTTTGAGGCGCTCCAGATGTGAAAAAGGGATTTCCGTACATCACAATCGCGACAACTGAGTCGGGAGAAATTGACAGGCTTCTCATTGTCTGAGTTACCACCATGGCCTATCACCAGCAATTGAATTTAAAAGTAAGTGATGACTTCAACTTCAAGAACGCGTGATGAAAAAGACAATTCGAAGTCCACTTACACCTTGAGAATATCCAATCAAAACGTAAGTTTGTTCTGGACATTGGCTTTTTTGTTGTGTCAAGAATGAATTTGCTTCTGCGGCTCCTTGGATTGGTCCTCCCGTGAAGTCTGCTGATGCCGGATACACGACCTCGTGGTTTGCACCACCAGGTACAGCAGCCAGAACTCCGTTGATAAAACCACGATTACCTATGGGACGGGCTTGCGTCTCACCCGTACCTCTCGCACTTTGAAGACAACGAAAAGTCAAAAGCAAAGCAATTGTGAATCAAAAACCCAAAATATTCAAGGAAGAAACCGAGAAACTGGAAACGATGTAGGAAGAAGAAGATACAGAATAGACAGCACAAGCCTTACCTGATGATCGTGTAAGTGTTGCATGCGGATCCACCGGCAACTAATGGTTTGGCAATTAAAACTTCTAAGAAGCTAAAGCACGTAGCTAGGATGATTGCAACGTTCATAGAGTTCATTTTATCTTTCTTATGTGAACTGGAAGAATTCTTCCAAAAATTCAAAGAAAAAAATAAAAACCCGCCAGTGAGCTTGGGGCCTCTCATGAATATGAAGAAGAGTTATGATGTGTTTCTATTTGGGCACAAAAAATGTTAGGCACTGTCTTCCACATACCTTTGAGAGATTAAAAACTAACGACTGATGAAGAAATGAGAGATGAGGTAAAGCGCTACAAAATTGGTGTGGAATGCAAATAGCAGAAGATCACTGACCCTTTTATGATGATTTCTTCTCATAACGTGGTTTCATGCGACAGGTTGGCCATTCTCCATTTTTGCAGTGTCTCACTCGAACTGCTCAGCGTAAAACTGCCTTCATTGACAGAGATTCAAATGCTCCCTATGACCAGCACACCATTTCTGGGTCTCGGCGTAGGTTGATGGACGAAACAAGTGAGACATCAGGGGAATGATGTAACAATCAGCTCATTATACTCACCGTGAATGCCCATTATAGAGCTCTTGTTTGTTCTCGCATCACAGAGGGAAGGAACGTACACAAGATAGATGCGCATGTATCTCAGTCCGCTTGAATATAGACATTCTCTCGACGTCGCGTAATACCATTGTTGCGAAAACGAACAAGGAGGAGGAAATATACTGGAAATTGAGGAAATGTAAACAAGTTATCATCGCCTTGTGATTTGGCTTCAGAGGCTCGAGCATTTGAAACAAGTCCCGATGGACCGAGTAAACCGGAGAATTGGGGGGCGACAGCTGGCCCGTACAGCTCGAGAGACTTTGTTACAGCCTGGGCTATGGCCCGGCCCTGAACGTCAGGACGGGCTCCGGGGCTTCGCCTGACCTTGAGTAGACCCGAGGGCCTCCAGAAAGTGCTCAGGGCCAACCAGGGTGCGCCCTGACCTCATTATAGGTGCTCAAACCGGGCAATACAGTGATTATTTTGATTTTGATTGCAAGTTTATGTGTGTGTGATGCTTTGCAGAAGCTATATGAGCCCACGTCAAAATCAAAAAGAGCAACAGGAGGAAATTTAGAAAGAAAGATGCTGTCAATACGGCAAAAATACAGCGGGCCTCGAGCGGCCCGGCCCCGCCCAAGGTACCCGCAGGGCTCCCATTACCTTAATCATGTGTGTCAGGGCACATACTGTGTGCCTCCAGAAACACATCAGGCAGACTCGGCCGGCCGGAGCCGGGGCCGGGTCACAGCGCTAGTTAGAGCATCCACAGTGGTCCCCCAATTGTGTGAGCTCGCAGACAGACCCCCAAGAGTGAATCTCAGATGTAGGGGGTCAAAAAAAGAGACTGTGCACAGCGGAGCACCTACATTTGGGCTCCCACACTCGATCGAGTGATATTGAAATGCTTATACTGAATCATCAACTTTCAATCTCAAAACCCATCCACCCAGACCATCCAAATACAACTATCTACATTCAACATTTCATCTCACCATCAATGGAACCCAACGACCTCATTGCTTTTCTTGACAACCTTTTTGATGACAATGACATTGATGTGGCTGCAGTCCAAACAGTTGCTCAATGGTGCTGTACTAGTCAAGATACTTCTGAAGATAAAAAACCATGTCAAGAAATCAATCGACATTGTCAACTTGCCCCCAAGATCATTTACCGCCAGTGTTTCTCTCCAAATCATTCCTACACAGATTATCAGTTCCAAAACAGGTAATGAGTTGATTGAGTAATTGTTGAAAGGCTTCCGATAGATCTTCAAAACCACAATAATTACTGGATACAGCAATACAATGCCGCCAAACGTCTCAGTCTGTCTCCTCATCAAAAGGTCATGGCAGCTATGCGTCAGATGGCTACTGGTACTTCTGCCGATGGCCAAGACAAGTATATCCAGATCGGCGAGTCAACCGCGCTCAAGTGTCTTAAATTTTTTTTGTCACAACATTGTCAAGCTATACCAGGATGAATACCTGCGCAGGCCAACTGTAGATGACACTCAAAGGTTACTTAATGAAGCTTGAGATTGTGGACTACCAGACATGTTAGGATCAATTGACTGTAGCCACTGGGAGTGGAAGAACTGCCCTACTGCTTGGCACAGACAATATTGAGGCAAAGAGAAGGTGTGTTGGGGTATCCTCAACTGTCCTGCTCACCTATGGAACATGGCCAACTTGCAGCAAATCGTGTATTGTGCAGTCATTTTGCACAATATGCAAGTTGAACAAAACCGCTTGGCTGGCCGTTACAAATGAGAAATTCCTTCTTACCTTGATGACGCACAACCAGCACCAGAACCAACTCCTGACTTGTATGCTGCATTTGAGCACTACCTTACCCAACTTTGCACAATGCGGGATCAACATTGACACCAAGAACTCTTGCGTGATTTGATTGAACATGTTTGGAATCAAAATGGCAAACAGGAAGGGTAGTTGTTTGTCAAACATTCAATTTGATTTTAAATGCTTATTAAGATACATGTTTATTATACATGGTTGTGTGCTCTTCACACAGAACCAAATTTTGGGTGATCAATTTCTCTTTCTTTTCAACTCAACTCAAAAATTTAAGATACAAGTTTATTATGAGTTTCTTTATGACTGATGTCAAAAACTTATAATACAAGTCTAGTTCATTATAAATTTCTTGTTAACTCAAGTCAAAAAATTAAAAGCAAGTTTATTATAAGTGGTTGTATGCTCTTCACACACGCTCAAACTCTTTGTGATCAATTTTTATTTCTTTTTATCTCAAATTTTTTAACTTAAATGTGAATATAAAATTTGAAATACTTGTATGCTCTCCTGGGTGATCTTGGTGTTTCATTCATAAACACAAACTAATTTTTTTTGTTCAATAGGATTCTTATTGTCAAAATGTTAAATATAAATTCAATTGTGAAACAACTTCAAACAAGTTTTGAGAAAAGCAGTAACCAATTCATCATAAGATTGAAATTGAAATTAAAAACAAAGAGAAATTCCACTTTAAAAAGTTGACTAGAGTACTGTAACATATATTTGAATTAAATTACAAATCATATGAAACTACCAGCTAACAAACGAGTTTAAATCTTGCACTACATTTCCTTCTCTTGGTCAACTTCATCCTCATCAGCCTTTTGTGTCTGATAAGGCAAAAAGAAATGCAAATGATCAAAAATACATAAATTGTTGATTTGAATAAACAAAGCACTTACTTCTTTTTGTCTTGCCCAAAATTGTTCCATGACTTGTTTGCAACAGGCGTGCAAATACTCCAATTGAATCTCTTCCAAATTGTCCGGCGGAGTTTGGAACATCAGCTTGTCATCTGATGCTTGACAAGAAGCAGCAGCAGCTTCCTTGGCAATCTGGACTTTAGCTGCAGAAGAACTAGCCAGCTTTGTGATTGCTGCAGCTAATTCATCACCACCGCCAGTTGATTCATTTGGCTTGGCCCCATTGTATTTGCTTGATTTTGACTTTTTACAACCCATTGGCCGTTTGGGTGGTTCTACATTGAGTTTAGAGTTGGGGACAACAGAAGAAATGGAAGATGGAGGCGCAGGAGCCAGATCAGAGGTTGCCACGTTGGAAGAGGGTGCTGGTACAGGTTTTCACTTCTTTGATTCTTGACCCTTATTCTTCAGTTGATCACACGTCATTGGCAACTTTTGCTGTACACAGAGGACAGCCCAGCAGTGTTCAAGACCAAATCACTTATTTTTGTTCAAGGCTGAGAAAATCTTGTGAGCTATTTCAAGCTACCATCATATCAAAAACAAATCAATCAGATCCTTGACACTGTGCAAAACTCCAACATAAAACTTACCAAATCAAGCTGTACACAACCTGTGAAGTGGGAGGAAGTGGCTTGGTCAAATGCCGTGCAGAATTTGCTGACGTTGTGATGAATAACTGCCCAACACTGTTTGCAAGCGGATTGATTTCAAGCAGTTTTGGCTCCAGTGCTTTTGTTGAACTCCTCATTGAAGTGGCTATAGATTTGACCCCAGTAAGTGAATTTCTTCTGTGGATCTCCTGTTTCAGGATCGACTGATGTAGCTGCCCAAGCCTTGCAGAGAGGTACGTCTTTGGATGCAGTCCAGTTCTTGGCCTTGATTGGATGTTTTTCAGTTGGTGTGATTGATTCCAAGGTAGACCAATGACTGACTGAATTGGTGGATTCCAAAATGTATGGATCAAGGGCTGAATTGGTGGTGTCTGAAATAAGCCGAGTAAGAGGATATGTATCAAGGGGGAAAATCAAAGAAGCTTGAGATTGATCCATTTATGATATGTAGTGGGTGTAGCGCAGCGGATGAGAAATTGAGCAGAAAATTGAAAGCTTGTTGATGGAGATGGAGTGAAAGGTTTGATCCAGTATTGCTCATGTGATGCTCTGTATTGCTCATGTGATGCACTTCCACGTGATTTCAAGAGCCCTCCTAGTACTCGCAGATCTGGAGAGCCCGCCTCAAGATCTTGAGAGTCTCAATGACTGACCTCCGATTGTGCAAGGTCCAATGTGGTGATTTTTGGTCATTTGACTCCTCATATCATTGAGAGTGTGCACAATTGGGGGACCACTGTGGATGCTCTTAAGTTTGCTCTGCAACTCTGACTGTACAAATCAGAAAAGCTGGCACAATTTTGCCCGCAAACCTTGCTCGAGCCTTGGGCCGTTGGCGAGGGACTGTTAGGACTTGATGGGCTAGTCGAGATGAGAAGGGAAAGGTGATGCTGTTGTAATAACTAGATTGCAACGTAAGGAAAAAGCTCCATGCACGCATGCGCCAGCTAATAGCTAAAAGGTACAACGTGCTCTATAAGCATATGCTACTAAATAGACCATAACACCATTCCCCCTCTATACCTCCACTCCCTTTTGACGAGTTAGATATCTTTCCACGGGTTGGCATTAAAAACCCAGTGGGAAAAAAGCTCACCCTCTCTCTCATCTTCTCCTTGTCCTAAAGTACGTTTTTTCTGCTTGAGGATATTTGTTGTTAAACTCTTCCACCATTTCTTTTGCATTGATTAAGTTCTCCTCTGGTTCCCATGAATCATGATGAGGTCCATATCCTTTCCAGCTAACTAAATACTCAGTCTTCTTTCTCAATTTTCTTTTATTCAATACTTCTTCAACTTCATATTCGTCTTGACCTTCTATGTTGACTGGAGGTAATTCAGCGCTGATCTGACCTGTTATTTCACTTTTGTCGAATTTCCTGAGAAGACTGACATGGAAGACCGGGTGTATTTCTTTCATTTCCTTTGGCAATGATAATTTATAGGCATTAGTAGAAATTCTGTTGATAATCTTATACGGTCCCAGCCATCTGTGAGATAACTTAGTGGTTGGTCTGGTAGTACTTATGTGTCTACTGCTGAGCCACACTTCTTCTCCCTTCTTCCACGTCGGCGTTTCTTGCACTTTTCTGTCGAATTGTTTCTTCATTGATATTTGAGCTTCAGTCATTGCTATCTTTAATTCCTCTTGAACTTCTTTAATGTGCTTAAGTCGTTCTTCGGTGGCTGGTAGGCACTGTTTGTTGCTCGGTGTTCCTGTCAAACTGGCGTCAAATCCATAGTTAGCCTTGAATGGAGACATTCCAATGGACACATGGAAGTTGTTGTTGTAGGAAAATTCCGCTAGAGGCAATAGGTCTTTCCAATCGTCCTGTTTGTACGACACAAAGTGGCGTATGTATTGCTCAACCGCTTTGTTTGTGATTTCTGATTGTCCATCCGTCTGCGGGTGATATGCAGTTGAAGATTGGGTCTTAATTCCTAACAATGTGTTCATTTCTTTCGTTAGTTTTGAGATAAAAATGTTCCCTCTATCTGAAGTGATACTTCGAGGAGTTCCATGAATTTTCCACACGTTATGCAACATCAACTTAGCTAATTCTTCAGAGTTCATGTCCTTTCGCCAGGGCACAAAATGTGCCATTTTGCTGAACCTGTCTACAACCGTTAAGATACTGTCACACCCGTCTGAAGCCGGTAGATCCGTTATCAGGTCGTAACATATGTCCAACCAAGGGCCTTGAGGAACTGGTAGAGGTTGTAGACTTCCAAAGGGTCGGTTCGTTCTTGCTTTTACCCTTTGGCAAGACTGGCAGCCATCGACATACTTATTGATATACATCTTCATCGAGTTCCAATGAAAGTTTCTTTTCACCAGCATTAAAGTTCTCATTCTACCAGGGTGGCCGGCTAACCCGCTGTCATGACGGGATTGGAGTATTTTCAGTTTGATATCATTGTTATTGGGAACTACTACCTTTCCGTTGTAGTATAAAACATCTTCTGAGACTGAGTAATTCGATATGGCTTTTGAGTTTGGCATGTTGCGGCATATTTGTATTATTTCGTTGATCTTGATATCTTCTTTCGACTTGTTCTTAATCTCTTCAATGATTTCCTGATCAGTCCATATTTCTTCTGAGCTATTCAATGCATTAATCTCATTTTCGATAGGCAAGTCATCTACTATCCAATCTTCTATCATGTCTACGCAGTCAATGAAAGCATCACTTGGTAAGTTTTCTGGCTTAAGTAGTCGTCCAAATGTGAGTTTGTCTCCTGCTTCTGGCTTTAGGTCTGGTCGTCTTGATAACGCGTCTGGCTTTGTCGACTGCTTTCCTGGTTGAAAGCGAATTTCGAAGTCAAAGCTTCCAAGGATCTCGGCCCACCTTGCTTGGCGTCTCGTCAGTTCTTTAGTTGTCATGAGAGACTCCAAGTTCTTGTGATCCGTGTACACTATCACGTTCAACCTATGCGGATTCCCTTCGAGGTAATGCCGCCATTCCTTGAATGCTGAAATGACCGCTAAAAGTTCTTTATCAAAAACCTCGTAGTTCCTTTCGGCCTTAATTAAGGATCTTGATAGAAATGCAACCAGGTGTAGTTCATTGTCTTCTTCAGAGACCTGCGACAGAACTGCTCCTAAGGCAAAGTCCGAGCAGTCGCACTCCAGAATAAAAGGCTTGTAGGGATTTGCAATTGTTAAAACTGGAGCTGTGGTGAAGGATCTTTTGAGGCTTTTAAAGGTGTTGTCGCATTCTTGAGTCCATTCAAATTTGACATTGTCTTTTGAAAGTTCATGAAGTGGTCGGGCTATCTCTGAGAAATGGTTGATAAAACGTCTTTAAAAATTTGAGAAGCCTAAGAATGTCAGCACCTCAGAGAGGTTTTTCGGCGCTGGCCATTCCATTACCGCCTTTACTTTCGTCTCGTCCATCTTGATTTGATTTCGGGAAATAATGAGTCCTAAATACACAACCTCTTTCTGCGAAAATTGACACTTCTCTGGTTTTAACCACACATTCTGCCTTCTGAGTATGTCCAACACCTCTTTCACCACCTTCTTGTGGTCGACTCCAGGTTTTGTGTATATCAGAATGTCGTCCTGGTACGCTGCAACATCGCGTCCAATGTGTGCTTTCAAGATGTCCTGAATGAAGAATTGAAAAAATCCAGGCGCCCCGGTAGGTCCAAAGGGCATTGTCAGAGGTTCAAACTGGCCGGCTTTACAAGTGAATGCTAATTTAGCCTCATCTCCTTCCCTAACTCGTAAGTTATTATATCCATTCCTCATGTCCAGACTTGTGAACTCGTCAGCATCAAGAAGACTATCTACTAGCTCCATGGTTAGCGGGAGAGGGTACTTATTCTTGATTGTCAGAGCATTTAATTTTCGATAATCAAAGCAAGGCCTTAAATTGCCATCTTTTTTCCCCGTGAATAAGACAGGAGCCGCCCAAGGTGACATCGTTCGCCTCAGGGTTCCATTAGCCAATCCTTTATCTAACATTTCATTCAGGACTTCAGTTTCTTTTGGGGATAAAGGGATAATTCGTCCAGCTTGCGGGGTTGCTCCTGGGATTAAATCTACGCGAAAGTCATATGGGCGGTGCGGGGGTAATACATTGGAGTTGGCCTTTTCGAACATTCCTAAGTACTCGTGATAACACTCAGGGACTAATTCGGCAGCCGTCTTTTCAGGTTTGTCTTTCGAGGCTTCCACCGCTAGACAAGTTGAAACGTTCCATGATGTTGTTGCAGCATTGATCATTGATTTGGTCGGTTGAGAGTTGACTGTGTCTCAAAAGGTTCGTCGGGTTCCTGCAGTTCCATATCTTACACACGGAGAAAAATGCTTGCCAACGTTTCCAAAACGAGAGGATCTAGGAACAGTGTTGGACTCACTCTGCAGGGGCATTTGTGAGTTGCTTATAGACTCTATCCCCTTCTCGATGTTCCTAGCTTCCCTCTCAGGCCTCAAAACGTGGTCCGTCGAGGTTTTTTTTGGTTCATCGAGTGAGTGTGCTGCTGTCGTTTCATCTGGGCTAAAATTCAAGAGAGTATCCTGGTCGCTAACCCTTTCGTTCTCCTCTATGATTGTGTTAAAAGCGAACTCACATTGCGGGGGTATATGTGAGCTATTACTAGACTCTACCCCCTCGTCACTAAACCTAGCGTTCCCCTCAGGCCTCAGTATGTGGTCCTTCAAGGATGTTGTCGGCACGGACGAAACTGTGTTCACAGCTGCAAGTTCGGTCATTTCTTCTGTCTTCAACTTAGCTCGCTCCCAGTCAATGAATTTGTGGTTGCGTCGTATCCAAGGCATTCCTAGAATGACATCATACTTGTCTCTTAGGTCCGTGACAATGAAAGTTGTCTCTTCTTTCTTGTTGTTCACACAATAGTCACCAGTGTGGGTTACCACTGATTCGTGACCACTGAAGCCAGTTACACATCTCTTTTGAGGAAGTTCAGATGTTTCAAAGGATGTTTGAGTTAAATACTTCTTGCTCACTGCTTCATGAGTGGCACCGCTGTCAACTAAGGCACGGGCAATTTTGGTCGTGGCAGTTTTAGGATCATAAAGGTATATCATGTCAATAATTCTGGTATCATGCATTTCCAAACTATCAATAACATTTCCTTCTAATCCTAAATCTTCTAAGCTCGAGGGTGGCACAACCCTCAATCTCGAGCTTCGCCATTTTTTGATTGTTCTGATCTACTTTCAACACCCTTTCCTTTGTCACTTTTGCCTAATTGAACATCTATCTCATCTAAGCGTGCCTTCAGTTGAGTCTCCAATTCATCAATTTGTGAGTTACTGCCACCTGAGTATCCTCCTCTACCCCTATAACTATTTGAATACCTATTACTAAAACCACTTGAATTTGAATGACCATTTGAATTTGAATAACCACTTCTTCCTCTCTTCCTCATCGGACACTCTCTAATATAATGACCAGTTTTACCACATGAATAACAAGCTCTATTACTTCCTCTCTTGCAATATTCTTCCTCAGATATGTTGAGTTTATACGCAGAACAATCCATTGCGTCCGGGTCTGTTACCGTAGTCGAAGTTGCCTGTTCAGTGTGATTTGACAATGAAAAGTCTTGATGTCACTTATTTATGTTGTTGTCAATCTTGATTGCAATTTTTGCAGCATCTTCTACTTTATCAAACTCATCTCTGACCATGTGTACCGTTATTTCACGCTTAAGACCTTGTTTGAATTGAGATATTCAAACAGATTCGGGCCATTTCACGATCAAAGACAATTTGGAGAACCGGATCCAATAATCAGTGACAGTCTTGGTTTGTTTTAAAGCACGAATGTTGTCTTCAGCTTTTGGAATGCGCTCGGAGTCAAAAAATGTTGCCTTGAAAGAATCTACAAATAACTTCCACGTGACCAACTGGGCAGTTGTAGTATCTAAAAGTTGATCCGTAAACATCTGACCCCAAGTGTTTGCCTTGCCAGTGGTGTAAGACAATGCAAACGCGACACGTGCCTGGTCATTGCAAAATGACTGATGATTCATTTGTATGTACAGGCCTAATTGATTCATAAAGATCTCGGCTTTTGGTCCTTTAGACCCATCAAATTTGTCTGGCGTCGCAATTTTGGGAGGTTTAGGTTTTGCAGGTGCAGGCTGGGGAATTGTGAAACTGGGTGGCGGTTGGTTCGCACTAGTCGAAGATTGCTCGTGATCCATGGCAACTTGTTGAGATTGTCTCATTTGCAACACTTCCATTTCAGCTTTTTGACAAAGGTTTGTCTCCTCGGCTAGCTTTGCACTCAGTTCCTCTAACTTCTTCATCACTTCTTCTAGATTGATACTAGACATCGTTTCGACCTCGGGTGCGTCTACAAATGTGTCTTCCACTTCACTCGGGGTAGAGCTGCGGGGTATCGTGTAGTCTGGCGTTTTGAAACAAGATGTCGGGTGATGACCTGCAGATGATTTCGAAGAATTTGGTAGATTGAATTGAATAATTACTTGATTGGTTTTAACTCGGCAGATCCTTCTGAATGGGATTATGTGATCACTCTAAATACTTTCAACTTTAAACTTTGAATTGATTTCTAAACTTCCTGAGATTTGTAATCTTCTTAACTTTAATTCGCTTAAACTTTTGCTTTCCAATTATAACTTTAATTTTCTTTTGAACTTTCTTCTTCTTTAAATAATCCTTCCGCTCCTTCCCGTTTGACTAAGTTAGAGACGTTGCAATATGTTAGGACTTGATGGGCTAGTTGAGATGAGAAGGGAAAGGTGATGCTGTTGTAATAACTAGATTGCAACGTAAGGAAAAAGCTCCATGCATGCATGCGCCAGATAATAGATAAAAGGTACAACGTGCTCTATAAGCATATGCTACTAAATAGACCATAACAGGGACTTAGTTAAGTTTGCCAAAACTCAAGCAAATTGGCAGGGAATTTGTTATAAGATAATTACTGAAAACTGGATCCAAGGTTTTCCTTCAATCTTCAGTTTGATAGATTGAAGAGTGAGATGAAGATCACTACTCTGGTTGTTCTTGAAGTCACCAACTTGTGGGTTATTCTTAAGGTCATCAGCCTGAAAGTACTTGTATGCAGGTCACTAGCCTTGGGTTGTTGGAAGGTCACCAACCTAGAATTGTTTCTACTTAGGGGAAGTAGAGGATACAGAGAGAAGTGAAGAAGGTATTACTTACTTTTAGTCAGGAAGCTGATTCAAGTGCAAGAAGTTTATCACCAGTCTTACTTTATAAGACTCTTGATATTTACTTCAGTAGAACTTTAATGGTTCTTTGGAAGCAGTGTGTAATAAAATGCTTGGGGGGAAATCCTTGAAGGCTGAGAGAGGAGGGGTTTATATACTCTCCTCTCTAAACCTAACTGTAGTGATATTTGTTACTATCACTACATTGGTTCAGGGTTAATTGTTACTAAATCATAATGTTATGATTATTACTAGCAATGCTTGATTACATATACATGTTATGTATAAAATGTAACACCACGGGAATTATTATGTCCGAGACCCGATTGAGCGAAGTTGTGGTGTGCGAGTCCGCAATAAGTCTCAATTTTTGGATTGAAACCTATTAAAGGCAAGGGGGGGACCTTGGATTTTAATAGGTTTCAATCCAAATTTGAGACTTATTGTGAACTCTGTCACCACATTAAGTTTCACATATGATTGAACCTAATAGATGCCCGTGGTGTAATATAAGCATTTTAACTCTTGACACTGAGTTATCAGGTGTAAATGGTGTTTTATTACATATTACATGTAGTTTTAAGTGTACATGTATATGTAATAAGTGTTTTGGTACATTGTATTACATGTTACATACAGTTCAAGCTCATTATGTAACATGTAATTAGGTACATGCATATGTACTCAGGGCTGACAGCTGGGCTACAGCCCTAATTCAGATGGGCAGACAGCTGAGCAGACCTGTATGTACATGATAGGCAAATATCAACTAAGCCTGCTGCACATATGTAGTGTGTGTGTTATGGCTCATGAGGTGAGCAGTGATGGATCCTTTTATTAAAAGCTACACTCTCAAATTCAATCAATCTCCCCTTCTCACTTGGGGAAATTGAATTATGTGTACAGTGATATTGGGGTCTTTTTCCTGTAATACCACCAAATTTCTGATGTCATCATATGACATCATAAATCTGTACACACCTGCTCATGTATTCACAGATCAAGAATATATAGTCTATTAACCTTTATCACGTCAATTGACTGAGTTATTGAGGTTTTAAAAAAAACGGATAAAACATACTATCTTTGCACTGTACACAACACCACAATTGCTCCACAATGCTATGGATTTTGGGCTCTCTCCGTTGTGTTGCAGAGATTGTGCTATAAACCTCTCCGCAGTGCCATCACTATTTTTTTTGTCTCATGTTGGGTTATGTATCCAAGTGCAGCGGTGTCAAGACACCACTACCACAAAACATTCATCTGTCAACTCCTGTACCGGATTCTGAGGTTCACATTGAAGAATACCGTGCGCCAGTAGGGATATTGAATTTATTATCTGTCCAAACACGACCCAATATTGGGTTTGCAGTTAGCTATATAGCCAGGTTCAATTCTCACCACAACAACACTCATCGGGTGGCAGTCAAACATCTTTTATGGTACCTCAAATTGACAATGAATTATGGTCTAATCATAGGAGTCAATTGAGGGGTTTGCTGATGCATATTATGCAGTGGATGTGAATACTAGGTGCTCTACAACTGTGTTTGTATATTATGTGAAGGGGTCTTTGGTTTCTTGGAAAAGTAGAAGGCAACGGTCTGTGACACTTTCAACAACCAAAGCTGAGTATCTTGCAATTGGTGGTTGTGCTAAACATGGTTTATGGCTATGTAGATTTTTGGAGCACTTATCATACACTGATCCAATTACAGTTCCTATTCATTCACCAATTCCAAATAATAATCAAGGCACAGTGTTGTTGTGTAACAAAGTTTTGGTCAACAACAAGTCTAAACACATTGATATTTGACATCACTTCATTAGGGAGCGTTTACTTGAAGGAATAATTTATGTTTTGTGTCGACCAAGGAGATGCCGGCAGACATACTTACCAAACCTGTTGGGCCACTGAATCTATTATCATGCTCTGAAAGACTAGGTCTTTTGTTAAAAAACTCTTGTGAGCAGGTGGGCTGTTGGATTAATAATCACTCATATGAGTTTCCTGAATCAACTCAATCAAGTTTTCTATCTATTCGTGAATATTTCACCATTTTTTAAGTATTGTTTTACAAAACTAACCTCACCACAAAGTGTATTGGTTTGTCAATTCTCTTATTTATAACTTGTGTATTGCTGAAAGCTTGTTCTTCATCATTCAAGCTTCCATTCACCAAACACAAAACCTCATCCCTCATATATCCCTACTGCTTGTCCACATTAGATATTTAGACTGAGTTCTTCTGTTTTTTGGCTTCTGATCAGGTATGATTGTGTTCTATTTAGTTTTGTTTCTTATGCTTTCATTCATAATAATCATTCAAGCTTTCATTTACCAAACACAAAACCTCATCACTCATATATCCATAGTGCTTGTCTGTGTTAGATATTTAGACTGAGTTCTTCTGTTTTGTTCTGTTTGATTCTGATCAGGACTCTGAGAGTCCTTTACAAGGTCCAATTGATATCCATGATTGCATCAATTTTTTGTCCTCAGTGGTTTGAAACAGTATTTGGGAGTGTTGAAAGTGCAATTTAAGCACACTAATGGCCTGCTCAATTGGATTGAGATCTGGCGAGTAAGGCGGGAGGTACAGGACCTGTATTCCTCTTTTGGCAGTGAGGTCAGCAATACGACCCTCATGCTAGATTCTTGCATTGTCCATAACTACAACTGAGTTTGCTTGGGATTATGGGTTCATGACCGGAAACTAACCAAAGTAAACAGTCAATATAAGTGATGAAGGATAGATCAAAAGACAGATATATAAAATTAAGACTCACCAATCAATGTTTGAGGAAACCCTCAAAAAAATCTCAAAGGTTCCTTCCCGGAAGGTGAGATTCAAAACCCCACCTCCAAAAATAGCTGATGGGTGTGAGAAAAATTTACAGTCAAAACCGTGCAATCACATAATTTGGGTGGAAGCCTTTTGCTATGCACTTTTTACGGGTTATGCATTTCTGTTGTCAAATTTGGCAATAAAAGGCATCAATATTAAGAATTCTTTCTATGTATTATCACAGGTTATGCAGCTGTGCGGGTATGCAATTGCGTGGGTTTGACTGTACCTCCACATCTTCAAGGAATTCATGTTGTGTGTTTGCCTTGTCTTGTGTGGCCAAACTGCCTGCTAAGGTATCTCTCCTGGATTACACACTTGTCTAGGGTTGGGTTCATAAAAAGGTCAGATGTGAACAATTATGGAATGGAAAATGAAATAAACAACGGGGAAAAAAGGAAAGTGACTGACCTAGAAAGCAGCACATTGGGGGTCAATGCGCCAACAGTATGTAGAGACTTACATTGCTTTGTTGCACTCTGACTTGGGTGTACCATTGGCGCTTTCTTGAGGGTCGGATTCAGTCAATCCTTTACATGACACAAGATAGTCTGAAATGATATCCAGGTTCCGGTTCAGCAATAGAGTTCATGGCAATACTCCTCCAGGTATAGAGCTGGATTGCCTTTGAGCAGCTTCTACATGAAGTCAAAGTCTGCTTCAGTCAAGTTGGTGTCTATTCCAAGGTGCTGGTATTTGTCCGGGTTCTGAATGGCTGATTGGGTTATTTGATACAATACATGCCATTGAGATGCTGTTCAGCTGACTGGAGATCTCAAAAGCCGCCACACTTAATCAATTGTTTTACCTTCACAAAGGTACTGGACAGCCAGTACCTTAATCCCAGCATCATATTTACAGGGTCGCAGGTGTGGCTGTCTCATGTCTAGACGCAGGGGTACCAGAAAATTCTGATCAGCTTTGATTGGTGACTATGGAGGAGGGGAGAATGGACAAACCAAGGGGTGATGGAAGGGTGCGTGCAATGTGCGGTCGCTGGATGAAAAATTTTCCACATTGCAATGTGATATCAATATCTGGATGGGAGAGGTCAGGTTTGGGGTTTGACCTAATCCACAGCCTGCAGTGCTGCACATCGGCTCATGTATACTGGGTAAAGGTAAAATTCATGCAAATATGACGTGAATTTCTTGAATACCTGTATCAGAATTTTATCACAGAAAATTTCTCCCAATTGTCTGGTACTCCCAATAGAGCAGTCCCTGAAGCTGTTGGTAAATCACAAATGTTGCTAGTTGCTGTACTACTACCGGCGTGTACAGGTCACATACATATGTAAAGGCAACATGTAGACTTTTTTCCATTTGGGTTCTAATACATAGCTATATTACCAAATGAAACTTGTTCTCAAGACCTCATTAAAAGATGATCATCAAAGTCACTCATTCAATATCATTCAATATCAACCAAAGAATGACGATGAGGATGATGAAAGGTAACAATGTGGATTTGCTTGGGATAGATCATTATGATAATTATTTGATAAGAAACAAAGAAGGTTTAGCACATTGTAAAGACAAACTGAGGTATTCAAACATTTGATTTCAACTACAGCGGAGAAGCACTACCAGAGTACTTGTAATTAATTGTAATGATAATAATATGATAAGCTGATCGATTTGTAGACTGATCTAAAGCAGATGGATTGAGAGTGAATTTTGACAACAACACAAATATAAAAGGCAATGAATGACAGGGAGAACTTGTGATAAAACTTGGAAAATATTGCTTCGAACGCAAGGGTCATGTAACTGAATCGCACGGAATCAACTCTTGATGTAAATTCTTTCCAGAAGACTCTTACTTAATTCCTGAGCGGTGGTCTGTGTATTGATGGGATTCTTAAAAAGATGAGATTTAGAAGGAGAAAGACGCGACATCAGGAAAAGGTCTCATTATTCAGTCAAGCAAAATACTCCACACACCTTAATTGCGCGCACTCTGGAGCTTAGCGACCGTGAAATCCGTAGCTTCTTTCTCGCTGCTTGACCCTGGGTACGCCAAGTGAGGCCTGATGGAACCAGAAGTTTGACAGATCGAGTCACCTGTTAAGCAACAATCAAAAGTGATTGAGGAAAACTGCGTTGGCATTTTAATACCAGTGGCAGAAGCAATGCCCGATCCAGTTTTCTGTTGATCAAAGTAAAGTTGTCAGAAGAAAAGGCCCATAGAATGGAAAAAAGTATGGAAAGCGTTTGGAAATAGTGCGAAGTACTCACGGCTGAACATGAATTTTGAGGCGCGCCAGATGTGAAATAAGGATTTCCGTATAAAACCATTGCAACGACCAAATCAGAAGGAATTGCTAGATTTCTCATTGTCTGCGTCACTACCATGGCCTATTACCGAAAATTGGGGAAAGGGTGGATCAATTTAAAAGTAATAAGAACATATCGTAGAAAGATTCAGTCAACCTACACCTTCGGAATATCCAATCAAAACGTAAATTTGGTCAGGACATTGGCTTTGTTGTTGTTTCAAGTATCGATTTGCATCAGTAGCTCCTTGCACTGGTCCTCTGGCGTAATCTGTGGTCGCCGGATACACGACCTCATAGTTCTCACCACCAGGTACAGCACTCAACACTCCGTTGATCAAACCACGATAGCCGGTGGGCCGGGTTTGACTCTCACCCGTACCTCTTGCACTACAAATTAAACGTGCAGTCGAAACCATAGTGATTGTATAACAAAAGGGTCAGCTATCCGATAAAGAGACCAAGAAACTAGAAAAAATAGTAGCAAAAAGACAACGGAGAGTAGAAAATTCAAGCCTTACCTAACGATCTTGTAAGTGGTACATCCAGACTCACTTCCACCCCCCATTAAGGGTGTGGCAATCATAACTTCCAAGAAGCTAAAGCACATAACAAGATTAATTAAAATGTTGATAGGGTTCATCTTATCTTGCGTAAAAAAGGATGACTTCGCTCGAATATATAAATAAAATAATTAAAAGTACGGAAATGAGCTTAAGAAACGTTACGGCTATTAGTATAACGACGAGTGATTTGAAACTTTTATTGAAAAGAAGAACGTCTAGCACTTCCTTCACTGCAAGTTTTCAAGATTATAAGTTAGGGATTATAAATATATTGATTATGTCGAAGGAGGATATTGAGAGGTGATGCAAAGTACGAAAAGGTTTGAGGTAGAACGCAAATAGTCAAAGACTATTGGGCTTTTTATGGAATTGACATTAACAAGTTAATAGATTGAATCCATGCCGCAGCTTCTCATCTTGCCATTGTCTCGGTGTCCGAGTGTTTGGCTATACAAATTGAAAAATGAAAGAGTACACCAAGTCTGCGATGGTACTCCGCAGTCCATTCTGAATGGCAGGGCGGTTGATATAGAGGCTAAGCACACCATGGCCTAGGACCGAACTCGGCACGAAAAATTCAGACCGAGGAATCTTGGCAAACTCTCTCGCTGGACCCTACCATTTCGCTCTAGCGGAATCCTCATAGTGATATGTTTAAGGATCGCGCTATTCCGACCCCCCCCAGTTTGCTAGTCAGACCCCCCCTCCGACCCTAGGCCCGCTTAGGTAGCCTTAAGCAGCTTACCTAACAGCCTCGACAGTGTGCCCGATGCATTCTACATAACCTCATCATCCTCAAGATGATGGCTTTAGATGTAGAACATGATGAACTGACCTGAGAGGATTTTGAGGGCTCTGAAATTTGATGACAGTCATTGTTTTCTCAAAGATGCGAGTAATCAAATGTAACAATTATAACTTCTAAAAACATGATTTGGTGTAAAAGAGCATCAAAATCGAACACGATCGAGCTACTGTTGTAAATTTTGGGTGAACGAAGATAATAAATTTGAGTGAACAAAGGTAACAAAGATAGTGTATGTAGTTGTAGTGAGGATAGTGATCGAGTGATCTTGAGTAACAAACAAACAACTAATCTATTGTGATCGGTTTGAAGGATGGACATCGAGCTAATTTGAAGTGAATCACCCTCTGTAAGTGCAAGTACGGGCATTATGGCCTGTTTCTTTACATTTGCCACACTTTGGACCTGGAGCCCCCAACTCGGCTGCAACGTGTTCATGACGCGATTTGAGTCGCTTGGTCGTTCTCAAAGGTCGTCCACGAGTTTGTATTGGTTCGGGCTCGTGGATTGTGTCGGAAGGATTCTGGAGAATCAGCTCCAGTCGGTCCTCAAAGAGACGCTTTTGATGTGGTGGTAATTGGGTGTATTGAGCTTGGATGTGTTGTAAAACTGTAGGGAGTCCAACTCGCTGGATTGAAACCACTGGATGCTTTTGTTGAAGATGCCAGTGAGTATCAAAGTGGTCAATTGTAAGCCTGCTTCGAGAATCAATCAGGTGCTTCAAAAAATGAGAGCACGGAAGTCCATGAGAGCTTGAGAATACATATGTACATGGAGTTTTGTAGTTCGGGAGGATTGCTTTCCGGTATTCTTCGTAGACCTGGTTATTTTGAAAGTCAATTATTGGATCAGACCCAGAGGTGGTGGAGTGTTGACTTACTTTACCCAGCGCATAATGCGATATCTTTCGATTGACATTGGTCCAGAACGCTGCTCCGAGACGAGTCAGCGAGTGAGACTTCTGATTCTCGATCTTTTGAGACACTTTGTGTCGTTGAAGCTTGCACGCAAGGACGAGCCTATCGTATACAGTAGCTAGATCACCCGTTGAAACCGATATTGAGATTTTGATGTTTGCATGTGCCCCTTCAGCGCGAGACGTGACTGTATGACCAAAATGTCTGACATCTTTGGTCCAGGCAAGTACAAACATTTCTTTGTATGGGATCCAGGTTTTCATCAGATAGTTAAAAGCTTCGTTGGTGATCTTTGATTGGAGGATTTGTAGTTGGTCTTCAAAGCTTTCGGGAGACATCGAATTACATACGAGTCGCCACTCGGAAAGGAAAGCGTCCCAATCCTTGTCCGACATGCCCTTCTTAATGTTTGAAAGGATATTTTTCTCGATGTGCCACATGCAAAGGAGGTTCTTGGCATTTGGAAACACGTTCTTTATCGCTCGCATGACTGCTAGCTCACGATCCGTGACCACAGCACCTAGCTTGGTCAATTGTGATCCAAAGCATATCTTCAAGTGCTCCAAAGCCCAATTATAGTGCTCTTCAGTTTCTTGTTGCATAAAGCAAAAGGCCAAGGAGAGCGAGTTATGTGTTGGAGAGACTCCCACAATATGCAAGAGTGGCATATGGTACCTTATATAAACAAAAAGACAAAAACCCATCAGCTAGAGTTCATCTTTGGGTATGAGGGAGGTGAGAACTTACTTGTTTGTCTTGTAGGTTGAATCCATCAAGAGAATATCACAAGTGGCGAGCTCCTGTGCATTTAATACACAAACTTCTGGAGCAATGAACAGACAGGTCAAAGACCCTGATGAATTTCTTTGGTAAGCATGATATACACCCTCAGTTTGAAGTTTGTCGAGTAGAGCTTCAAGGGATGTCCGGTGCTGAAGGATCTGGTTACGAAATTTTTGCTTGAGGTTGTAGATATCGTGTGGTGTTGCTATGATAGTTGGGTCGGAAGCTTTCAGCGTGCTCAAGATAACTGAGGGACTGGCACCTCCTTTACACATGTCAATGACCGTTTGTTGCTGTTCATCCGTGAGGCGTCGTGCTCCTGGTATGTCGGCTAGTGTCTTTGAAGGTGGGTGATTGTGTGTATTATTGATTATCTTCACACTCCAATCAAGAGTTGTTGAGTTCCTCAAAATTTGACATGACCAATGGCAATTGATCAAGTGGCTAGACGTTTGTCAAATCTGATCTTCATTCGGCTGATAAAGACCTCCGTGTGTGCAGAACAAAACCACCTTGCGTACTTCATTTTTCTTGTTTTTTTTTGAACGTTTTCTTTTGAGGAAGTAACCAGAAGCAGTGGCACACTCTTGCAGTGCATCTTCAGCCTCTTCCAGGCTTGGGTAGACTGAGAGGAGGGCGTCCAGATTCATCGGTTTGGAAGGAGGATCATCTAAATCAGACAAGGTTGACTCTTGGTGGGTTGGCTGTGAGGTAGCACCTGTTAAGGAAGGGTCAATGGCCATGGTGGTGGAAATGTTTATGTTGATATTGGTGCACATTGATTTGCATCAGGAGGCAAAAGACAACTTCTCAACTCTCGGGCACACTGTCGAGGCTGTTAGGTAAGCTGCTTAAGGCTACCTAAGCGGGCCTAGGGTCAGAGGGGGGGTCTGACTAGCAAACTGGGGGGGGTCGGAATAGCGCAATCCTATGTTTAATTGGACGACAAAATGTATGTCCTCCACAAGAGCAGCCTGTCACCCTGTGGGGCCCTAGCTTAACACAAGCCCCCCCAAACCTCCGGAGCCTGCGGAGGGGGGGCTTGCGCCTTATACACGAGTTCTCGCGTGATACCCTTTGTAGTTTGGCTGGGACTAACTTCATCCTTCCATATCACTGTTTTACACAATTCAAGTGTTTGAAGTAACATGATGAAATTGTAGATCTTTGTCTTCCTGATCTTTTGTTCTATTCAGATTCTTCTTAATCGCTTCGGAGCTCAAAATTGTAAAGGAGCTCTTGTTTGAGAGTTTCAAATTTCAATTTCTGAGCTTGCTGCGACTACAGGTGATCATACATATACTTGATTCTTTTGAGTGTCTAAAAGGTTTTGGACAAGAGAATAGTTTCAACCGTCAGCGCAGTTGTTTGATCAAGCAAGATTAATGTTACAGTCTTCAGTTCTCCACTGAAGACTACAAATACAAATAAACACATCTGGATTTTGGAAAGGAAGAAGTACAAGATGCAGCGGAACAACTTGGCTGATTCAGAAATGTTTGTTGTCTAGTGGTGAGTTGAGTAGCTTAGATGGAGTCGAAAACGGCCAAAAAAACACAAATTTCAAAAAGGGTACCAGGCAAGGAGACGTGTATAAGTCGTAAGTCCCTCCTCCGCAAGCTCCAGGGGACGCGCGCGGTTTGAGGAGGTACTTAGTTAAGTTAGTGTGGGGCCTGTTCCAGGTAGATAATCCATGGATATACCAAAGTTTTAAGAGCATCTGCACTCGTTTGCGGTTGTTAATTTGGTCACGTGCGGTAACAAACACAACATTAAGTAAAAAGTTACTTAACTCAACCAAATTTCGCACTCGTTTGCATTAGCAGCGCTGTAACTTTTATAACTTTACAGATAGTGCATGTACTCCGCACCGGTCGTGCAGTAAGAGCATCCACTATGGGTGCGTTAACGATGTGATTTAGCGTTAGAATAACGCTAAAATCCAGACAGGTCTACTATGGACCTGTTTTAGACATGCGGTCCGTACGACTGCGTCAAATCTTGCACTCCCCTTGTTCAAATCTACGCAAGCCTACGACTTGATTTATCGTAGACTTTTGGTGCATCAAATCGGTCAACAGCCATCAAATGATCTATCTGTATCCATCCCACTCTGCACTCACCACCTTCAATCAAAATCTTCCCTTGTCCCTCAAAATCACAGCTTGTTGATGGTAGCTGTTTACTCTGAATTTGCTAAAAAAAACGCATTTTGTTTTAAAAAAAAAGTGATTCCGTGCGATTGATTTCACCAAGATCGAGCAAGATGTGAGAAAGCTCGATGCTCATTGTCAACACCTGAAGCCATCATTTTGGTTCTTTCTGGCTACCAAGGTAGTCATCATCATAGAAGTGAGCTGGGTGAGGCGTGGTAAGATACTTCAATTCGAGTCTCGACTTTGCCATAGCGTGTATAGTGTTCTAAGAACAGATTATCGTAGTTAAATCCTACGTTACATCATCCCATAGTGGATTTCATGCGGTTAACAACTTAGCTACAACACGCATGATTAAATTTTGCGATCAGGACCGCAAAATTTACGATAAAACACCCTCAACATAGTGGATGCTCTAAGGTAAAGTTTTAATTTTTTGAGTACACATCACCTGCTTTCATGGCCAGTTTTCATGTGATAGAGGCACTGTTCTCTTCTTTGCACTAAGATACTAATACTCCATCTACACATGAAGACCCGATATCATCCTGTTCATCTACTCGATCGATAGATCTTAATTTAAAATTACAAATTTAACATGAGTTTGTTCAGATCTTAATACATGAATTCCAATTAAAAAACAAAGGCTTTACTACATCGAGAAAGCTTTTAATGAGTCTGAATACACATAATGATCTTGTAAAAGATTTAAAGATTTAAAACTAGGAAATAAAAATCCAAACTTCAATTTTTAATTTGTATCACTTGATCCTAAAAGTCCTCCAATGATTGGTCTTTTAATGTTGATTTTCTTAAATATTGACCTCTACATAGCTATATGAATCTAGACATCTTTCATTTTCATCTGAATGGTTTGGAGTCGAGTTCAAGATGGTTGATTGACTTATTTCAATTGAAGACATCGATCGGTGTCGAACGTTCTCGAGTTGATTCATGCAACTGTAAGGCTTGGAATTCATCGTGTGTGAGTGGTGAAAAGGAGATATTGGTTGTTGACTTTGGTGTTGGAGGTCTGGTTGAGTTTTGTTTTTGGAGTCGAGTTGCCGGGAACAAGTCGTGATGTGTGATACCGCATGCGTTAGCCAATTGGTAAATTTACCGATTCGCTAACGCAAAATGACCGAAAATTAACTACCGCGGGGCTAATTTTTCACCGGTGTGGAAAAGACCCCGCGTTTGCGGTAAATTTAACCTTACCGCACCCGACTTACCGCACGAGTGCGGATGCTCTAATGAAGCCATACCGAAAGTCTTACATACAACTTGCCTGGAGTGCCTCGTGGATCCACTGGAGGAGGGATCATGAAGTTAATGATGTAGTCTGAATCATTTCCTGTCTTTTGTCTTTCTCAGTCGCATTTTCATTTTGCTCACCGAGCATTTGAAACAAGACCCCGGGAGGGCACTGGCCTATATTGACCCGGATCCACGAGCTGCTTGTAAATCTACCAAGTACCGACCTCTACGGGCCACCTCCATATGTAAATGTGACAAACAATTCCTTTTGATCCGAACAACAATCCATGAAACTTCTTCTCAAGACCTCATTCAGCATCGTCGATCATCAAAAAACCAACCAAAATGTCAAATAAAAGACCATCACCACTAGACCAACCTTCGCCAGCATTTTCACCACCATTCTCACCAAGTACACCATTAGCATCATCAGCTTATTCACCAAAAGCTTCTAATTCTAACATCGGTCGTCGCAGAAGTAAAACCAATAAAAGAAGAAAGAGTAGTCAAATTAAAGATGATCAACCAAACCAACCATCAAACCTTAATCTTAACCAGAACCAGAATCAACAACAGCAACAACAACAACAACAACAACAGGATGATGAAGATGAAGAAGGTGAAGGTGATGATGATGATTTACTTGGGAAAGATCATGATGATGATTATACGATAAGAAAACGAGAAGATTTAGCTCATAAAGACAAACTAAGGTACGTTTCTTTCTTTTTTGGAAAACTTCTAAAACCTCGATGATTTGATTTCTTCATTTGTATCAAACTTAATGACCATTTGATCTCGGATTAATCTTTCTTTAGAGTCTTACTTGATCATTTCGATCCACAACAAATGGATAGATACACAGAGTATAGAAACTCAGGATTAGCAAAAGGAAGCGTTAGAAAAGTAAATCTTCAATCTTCCATCTCCCTCCCACATAATCGTTTCCAAACCAAAAAAGCTAATCTTCTATTCTCTCCAAATTAGTTGGCAAATAGTGTTTTACAACAATCAGTTTCAGAAAGAATCACAATAGTAGTAAGAGGTTTCGCAAAAGTATTTGTAGGAGAAATGGTAGAAAAAGGTATCAAAAAACACATCCCTCGCAATTCATATAATTCATACAAAGTTGAGAATAAGATTCTAATTTGGTTTCTTTGCCCTTTTGTTTGATCATAATAGCTTTGGAAGTCCAAAAAAGACGTGGCGGATCAGGTCCGATCACTCCATTTGATTTAAGAGAAGCTTATCGTGCTCATTTATCCGAAAGAGATCGTGGTGGTAGTGATAGAAGAAAAATGTTTTGTCGTTGAACCAAACATCAGACAATCCCATTCATTAAAACCCGTCTCGATTTCAACCGATTATTGTTTTTATATCTCTTTCATTGGCCTTTAACTTTTTGATCAGGTCTTGTAAACATTTAAAAAATGTATGATATTTGTTTCGAAATGATCTAGTGTTGTTAAAATATTTCAGATCCTTTGATCACCCTTAGTTTCGAGTCACATCAAAATTGCCTGGAACTATTTGTAAAATTATTTGGCCTCTTGTTCCTTGTAATTTGAGGAATGTCTTATGTCTATTGCAAACTCGTCAATAAACCAAATCCTATATGGAACGTCTCAAGTCGTAAATTTTCAACTCAACGCTCAAAATCGGTCTACGTACACAAGGCTTACAGATCTCATTTCAAGTATCAAGGTACTACATTGTAAGTCAGTAATTTGATAAATATGATGATCTTCATACATCTTTAGCAATACTTTTATAAAATATGTCCATCAGTTTACCGATACAATCTTCTTCTTTTAACTAGCAACTTCAACTCCACCAGTAACATGAAATACAGCAGCAGTACAATAAGAACTTTCAGCAGAAGCCAAAAAGACATACATTGGACCTAATTCAGAAGGTTGACCTGGTCTACCAAGTGGTGCAGCATCTACTCCAATCGCTTTTACTGTCTCTGGATCTTGTCCACCAGTAGCAGCTTGCAGTGCAGTATAAATTATACCAGGTGCCACTGCATTCACTCGAATTCCTCTAGGTGCAAGTTGAAGACCAAGTGATTTGGTGAAAGTCGCAATAGCTGCTTTTGTAGCTGAATAATCTACTAATGTTGGGTTACCCTATGAAGTAAGAAGACGGTTAAGAACTTTATGCTTTGATGTATGGTTGGAAGAGGGTATCAGCTTACGTTGTATGCTGCTACACTAGTCGAGTTGATAATACTGCTACCTCGTCGCATGTGAGGTAAGGCCGCTTTAGTGATCGCAAACTGTTCCGTTGATTGAAGCTTTTAGATCATCCGGACACATCGTTTGATTTCAAAATGTGTCGGCCGAGATCAAGAAAAACTTACCATCGCAAAAATATTTAAACGAAAGGTACGCTCGACTTGATCTTTATAGCCAAAAAATGAACACACAAGATATAATAATTGTGTTAGAGATTATTATCAAACAGAAGAGGGATTATCGTTTTACTTACCCAAGTCGATATCGTCTAATTTCTCACAAAGATCTTGACGGCCAGAATTATTGATAAGAACATCGATTCTACCAAACTTTTTAACATGTTCTAAAGAAGATCATAAACCCCCAAAAGTCAAAATCAAATAAGCCTTTCGATAACTCCAAAGTGAAAAGTTTACCTTCCACTGCAGTAAAACAATTCTCTCGTTTCATAAGATCAAGTGGTAATAAAAGACATGAATCTTTCTTTCCCGATTCTTTTTCGATTTGAGTTTTAACTTCTTGAGCATCAGATTCTTCTTGAGGTAAATAAACTATTGAGACCTCTGCTCCTTCACGAGCCATTAAAATTGCCGCAGATCTACCAATACCTGAATCAGCACCTGTGATCAAAACTGTTTTATTCAAAAGTTTACCTATAGTACAAAAACCAAACCAAGTAAAATTCAGATTTCGATATTCTTCCGTGGTTATCGAGAAGATATTATAAGGAAAAGAGAATCATACCAGATCCTTTGTATTCATGTAAACTAGGTTCACCAGTATGAGTATCAAAATGTTCAAGTTGGGTATAATTTGGTGGTGGTTCAAGTTTTGAATCAAGACCAGTACCAGATTGTTTTTGAGCTTTAATAGCTTCAGTTGGAAATGCTGTCTTCTTTTCAGAAGCCATGATGATGTTATTGTGATAAAGAAGATACTATCAAGGATGTGATGACGATCAAGGATGTCAGGATGAAAATAATGGTAAAGAGGAAAACGATAGGTAAAGATGAAAGCAATTGGTCAAGAGGGAAACAATTGGTAAAGAGGAAAACATGGTAAAAAGGAAAATATGTGATATGTGATGGTAAAGAGAAATATGCTATGGAGGTTGGCTTATTATCATGAGGAATGGTGATGACGTAGAGTTAGTGAAATGACGTCATTTGAACATTTGGCGAGATTTCAACAACAGCTCGTTACCAAAATGTAATCAGACGAGATAGGCCAGGATACTATTACGCCAGGTATATCTTCAACATATACATCGCTTTCTTGAAGCAATCGTTCGATTTATCTCTTTAACCTCAAGGTCAGCTTCATGACCTGCCAATCTGAATTCCATGGGATTATTACAAATATGTCCCACCTTGTCATCGACAAAAGTACTTCGGTGATTCATGACTCATTTGCTGTGACCTGATTAGTGTGTACAGGATTTTATTGAGCATCTGTTTACTTTCTCCCCGTCCTTTACCATCACCACGAACAAGTTGGGCATTCTTTCGCTCACATCTCTTTCTTGTGGTCTTTTTGCATCAAAACGTTCCTGACGAGAATGTTCCTCTCAGACCGTGGCAGGTATCGCAGTAGGTTTACGTCGTGCTCCACCAAGCATCATCTGATATAAACAGGATGATATTTTCTCCCAATCTTGAAGTTTGCTCTTTATGCACCTGGGGAGATACTTCCGAACTTACATTGCAACGCGTTGCAGACCTATCTTCTCATCGATAAGTTGACTACCCTCATTTTTTCATTGGTTCTTTCCCTGACGGTAATGTCGGAAATGCAAAAGACTTCCAGATAACTCCATGTCGTACGCGTAGACAACCTCGGACACGTGTTTAGATACGATCAGATTCCGAAAAAGTCGACCCTTCCCGCCATTGTACGTAATACGTGCCAACTCACTTCTTGGACTACCAGAGCTTGACCTTCAAGTCCAAACCCAGAGTCTTACGTATCTCAAGAATCCGCGAATGAAGGAAAAAAGTTCACCGATCAAGGATTGAGTACGCTAGTGTCTTGGAATGACTCTTCGAAAAGTTTGTCTCCATCAAATCCTATTCATCACAAGTCACGATTAAAACCATCTGACTAGATTTTTTTCCTTTGAGCCAAATCATTGATCAATTGACCTACAGAATCACTCGATCTGCCCCGCCCTTTGATGGAATGCAGCCACTGGAGGACGTTAACACATGTTTGGACGCGATTGCCGGCAACGGAGTTGGACCCTTTATTGATGTATCTGACACGGCTGCTTATATTACGCCCAAAGCCGTGGAGCTGGTGGAACATCGCGCCTAGGGTGTTGAAAAGCTTAATAAAAGATATCCAGGCTGAGCTTGTTCACATTATGAGTGGTAGATGTCCTCATGATCACTGGATGATCCGATCATTTACAAAAGAATCAAATACCCGCCACTTTTCGATATAATCTCAAATTCACCAGGCCCCTCTACGTGCATCTTTTGAACACTTCCTTGGGACAGTTCCAGGAGTGAGCAGAATCTACACAAGTCACAATACAATTTCACCATCAGATCATTCATCGGGATCAAGGAATCAATTGACTTTATCGGCTGTTTGAGATTTTTTAGTACTCTAGGTAAAACAATGGTATCAAAATTCCTCCGATTGTTGAAGTACCATCGTCGATCAGCCAGCTAAGAGTACGAGTTCAAGTCTTTTCTGTGACTTTGTGGAGCTGAAAAGAGCTTGCAACAAGAGAAGTGAAAGTTAGAGGGAGTCAGTTGAGGTTAAACTTTAGATTTGGATCAAACCTTCGAAAGACTTCTTTTACCTTCAAGTGTAGATCTGATCTCTGTCGTACTATGTACCGTACATGAAAGCGTTCGTCGAATCACCTTGAGTCATTCGTTCAAGAAAGGAACTGTAGCTCTATCAGTCTGTCAGATAAAGTGAGGGAGGCATCCTTCTGATGAGATGAAGTCTGGTGAGCAAACTTTCAGTTCGTTGTCTGAGCTCACCCACATTTACAATAACTGATCAACTTTTGCACTATCCTTGTGCTATCTAATAAAGGCAGACGGCATCCACTCATCTCATCCTATCACATCACAGTAAAATCATCATCGTCAGTTTGATCGATCGATCATCCAACAGCTTCTCCGATAACCTCACACCTGATTCTTTTTTTCAAATTACCTTGCCTCTTACATAACTACCTACATCCCGCACTCCATTATTAGCATTACCCCAATTTCAATTCCCTTTCTTTCGACTTGGTACTTTTTTTATCACCGTTTCCAAATCCTACCAATCACTGTTGCCTTTCAACTGCAAACAATCAGACCGTATACCGTTAAAAATCCGGTACAACCTTCCTCTCCGCTCATCCGCCTTTTACTGACTTACTCTACAATTCGGATTGCCTTGGATTTTACAAGGTGGAGAACGCTTTAACCAATCATCGATGACGCAAACCTTTATTAATCATCAAAGAGACCCTAAATAATTTATATAATCTTTAATAAAGGTTGAATTTTTGCATATCTCAGAATTCAATCCAACAAACGTAAAAATGTTCAAAGTTCAAACAAAGGAATTTGATCTCAATAGGAATAATTACTCAAATTTACTTTTACCTTTATCTTCTTTATCATCTGCAACAACTTCACTAACAGCGACTACCACCAATCTGACGCCGACAGCCCTCATCTCTTCTACCTCTTCTTCCACCACCAATAATAATAACAATCATCTAATGCACATCTCATTGGCAAACTCATCTTCCACACTTTCATCCCCAGCTCAATCTAACCCTCAAAGCCTTCATACACTTCAATCTTTAAATCAATCCACTGATCTCATGCCCACAGTCAATAATAATACGACTAGTGGAAAATTACCCAGACCACCCCAACGCCCACCCGCTTGTCGAGCATGTAAGCGCCGAAAATCAAAGGTTGTTGATCCTTTCGCTCTCATCTATCTCTCTTCTTCCCCTTTTTAATATCAGTAGTGTCAGATCTTTTCTTTTGAAACAACTTTCAAGCTTGCTTCTGACTTAACTCTTTGATTCTATTCACAACCTTCAATGTACATACCATCATGATGTCCACACGCTGTCTCGATCACCCAAACAATCATGAACATCATCTTTCACAGTGTGATTTTGAGTTACCGTGTAGTACATGCATGCTCCATAACACAACCGATATGTGCGCTTATGATAAATTGGCGATTCCAAGAGAACGTAAACCGGCCGGCAATCGATCGTTAGTGTTTCCTGCATTCTTTTTTCCTCTTTTATTTGACAAAAGGTTTTGCGAGTAGAATGCTCATCAGATATTTTCATCGCATCCTATTTTTATCTTCGAATAACATGCATACATATACAAATGATCAATGGCACGTATGTTTGAATCTTAAAGCAGACAAGCTGGTACGGTCGGAGTATCTAACAGAAACAGCGAATTGAAATTACTTCGGGGGCGTTTTTCAGAAGCTCAAAAGCTGATCGCTGATCAACAGGCGATCATTGAAGCTCAAGAACAGCGACTCCGATCAAAGTCAATCTCTGGACGGAATCTAGACCTTCCTAGACTCAACATTGAAGGTAGTGGCCAAAACCAATCCAATCAAACTCAAACTTCCGATTCATCGAAAACTTCAGATTCACCCACTCCAGATACATTGGCCGATGGATTGACTCAACTAGTCATTGATAAAGCTACCAAGTCACATTCCAAAGCATCGACATCCCCGCCCTCACCTCCGCCTCTACCTTTGCCTATCACTACCCACACATCTAACGAAAATGGTGATTGTCGCGATTTTGAGAATCGAAAGGCTGCACAAGATTTAAGCGAACTGGAAGAAGATGTACTTCATCTTTTTGCATCTCATTCCAATTTAAGCTTGGCGCGTCAGATGGAAATCACGGCTTGTATGGTAGAATCCGGTTGGCTGGGTCCTCTGAGTAGCTTAAGTGGATGTATCACTCCCACCAACATATCACGCCAGCCTGGCGATGTCTCATTTGTCCGTGGTAATCATCTTATACCACGTTCAGTCAATTCAGAAAACAACACGGGCTCTGCCACTCGCCCTTCTCCAAAGGTTCATCGTCCACCTACGAGTATATTACCTACTGCTGAAGAGATTGCCGTCAAAACCCCGGAAGATCTTCTTGGTCTCTTTCCACGAAGTCTCGACTACGCATTAACACTTCTCGAGAGTTATCTTGGTTTTGTGAATTTGGTCCATCATCTTGTAGATGGAGAACAAGCTAGATTTGAACTCAAATTATTTTACGATCTATACATGTACAATTCGGTACAATCTTCAAATTCTAAGCGTACTAGCAACGAAAAAGAATCACCAATGCCTGTTTCTGAATTGATGGAGATGGGTTGGTTGAGTGGGACATTAGCTATCTTTTACTTGGGTTCGAACTCGGATGACAGGTTTAAGTCAAATGAACATCAAGCACTTCGTAAGGCTTGGCTTGATGGAGCCTTACAGGGCTTAGCAATCCGATTTAGAAATTCAGAAAGGTCTGTGGATTTGACGGCCTTGAGGTGTGCTTGCTTGGTTGTTTGGATGTAAGTTCATTTCGTCTTGAAGGTTTTTACGTTGCTTTCAAAACGTTGATAAACAAACCCTTTTGTCATGATAGATATGTACTCTACGGAAAGGATGAAGAGATTCATCCAGCTATACACTTGAACTCAGATGCGCTTTATCGTGCATGCGATGAATTACAATTAGTTTAGTTTTTATTCCTATGTCATTTGGCCGTTCCTCCCTCATCGACTGATTTTTCCTCGTGGTAATTATAAACAAAACTTTGATCTGTAGCACCGAGATCCGGTCAGAGTATATCCAGGAATCTCACCCAGGGTAGCAGAAGACCACCGTCGAGTTTTTTGTGAGTCATTAGACTTTTATATAAAAGGAATCATGATCATACGAGACTAAAACTTCATTCTCTTGCAGATAATTTGATCAATACCGACTGGCTGTTCAAAGCAATCTTTGGAAAAACTTATTCACCGATTTCACTAGATGGACATGATGTCCAAATTCCACGTTCACTTGAAGGTCGAGATGAGATACCTGGAGCAATTGATGCATTAGGTTTTAGATCACTGTTGATGCGACAATTGAGAAAACTTGCTACTATGTGGATCGGGTCCGGTTGGATTTGTGAAGATCAAGCTTATGATTATGAAGCCGAGTTAAATAGGCTTGATTTAGATTTACCGGGTTGGTGTGTGATTGATGTCGAGAGGTTTACAGGTCCGTACATTCTCTTAATTTGTGTCTTTCAGCGGCGGAGATATTCAAACCATAAGCTGATACGTTTCCTTTCGTTTTCTTTTAAAAAATTACCACCGTGCAAATACGTAGGGAACTCTCAAGGGCAGTCCACTTTTAAGTATGTAAGAACTCCTCAAGAGCAAGCTGCTTTTAGTCAACAAATCATCACAAATGTTCAATTATGTGCGGTGAGAGTCAGATTTCATAGTAAACTAGCTGTACCTTCAAGTGAAGCACCTGAATGGGTTAAAAAATCAGCTGTAAGTATTTTACCAGTTCATATATTACTTCATTCGGGGTCCATCTTTATCTGCCTAAGTATCCAGTTTTCTGATGTTGAACTTACCTTCCTAACCCAAAACGCAGCCGCGCCATCGACAGATTTGTATTGAAAGAGCTATCAAACTATTGAGACTTGAATTGATCCATCTTTCGAACACGACTAGACTGTTGGGTCACAGGTAAATAACTTGATTCAGATTAGTTAAATGTACTTTGGTTTCTTGGATCTGACGAAAGATACTCTATAGTGGATATCCTAGGTTTCATCCAATAGTCGGAGGTCTCACGCTTTGTGCTCTGATGGCTAGTAAGTATTTTTTAATCTACCCAAGATGAAGTGGTGAAAGGAATGAATTGTTGAGACCCATGGGTATTACATTAAATTTTGTAGAAAGTTCTGATCGTTTAGAAAGGAAACGAATATTCGAAGAACTTGAAAGGTTTACAGAGTTTATCAAATCTCAAGGATCTTTATCGCAAGTAACAAATATAGGTAGATTAGCTATTGAGACACTATTGACCAAAGTCAAAAAGGAAGAGTTAGCAGAAGAAGTTGAGTTACTCTATTTGAGACCTTATATTTTTTCTATGCTTTCCCTCTTTGAATCCTCCTTCGAATGCTTCATCAAGAGTCATTGGCTGAAGATTTTTTTTGGAATTCAAGGCTTCTCGACGTCAGTCGATGTACCAACAAACACCTTTAAAGAAGGTTAGTATCTCTAAAGTCAGACTGTCTCATTCGAACTTACTCCGGTTCACTACGATATATTTTCCTCATTCAAACCAATATGTTTCTCCTTTTCGATCATAGGGGTCAACTGGCGACTTTTTAAGACTGTACTCGAGCGACAACCATCCTTCTGAAGATCATGTAGGTTACAACCTTCTTCTCTCAATTTTCATGTTCTCAACGCTCTCTTTAATACCATACATCTACGCAGAAGTGATGCTCCTGCGTACCGGTTTATCGTCTCTATTGACGCGAAAAGCTATCGAACGTTCAGGATCAAAGCTAACATTTTTTTCATTTATAGTCCTCTCGAAATGAAGTATCGGGCTGCGGGTCTCCAAAACAGGCTGATCGACCCCATTCACCAGTGTCGCCAACGAGTTGGGTGAAGGAGACCAAAGAATCGAGAAACCTTGATCGGATGGATGGTAGGGAGGATATGCAGATATCTAGAGATCAACAGACACGGCCAATGCACATGCAGCACTACACGTCTGATCAAAGCACTAGCGAAGCACCGATTCATCACTGTAATCATCAAGTGCAGTCGAATCTCAATCCTGGTTGCGACTGTAGGTCGAGAGGGGACACCGGAAGATTAGATCAGAGAATGGGGCCATCTGAACCATGTGTCGGCAAAGAGGGACAAGCATGGGGTCCTGAAGTAGGAAGACAGACTGGGTTCGGAAATGAACCTCGAGAATGCAAACCGATTTCGATCGATGACTTCATTTCAACATTCATTGGTGGACCACCACAAGGCAATTCGTTGAAATGGGGCGAAGGTATTCTTGGGCAGATTGGTGGGGAAAGATCAGATGCTGGTATCATAAATTGGGGAGTAGCTCAAGATAGATTCTCAGGGAGTGAAAAAGTCGAAGATGCCAGAACGTACAAATCGCAGGGTGTCAGAGAAGAATGGGTTAACCTCGAGACGCCTCATATGGGTAGATCTAATGATTCGATGATGGGTGGTCTTAGTCATCCTATAGCGTATGCCGATAACGACAGATCGATGAGAAATGGTCAATCTGGTACCACTGCGCCCAGCGTGAGATCATCAAGCCAAGATGGACGTTTGAATCAGCCTCTTTCTGGCCATGGGGGAACCGATTTCGAAGACTTACTCCCCACTCAAAACCTTGCGATCTCAGCTCGTACATTTACTCCACAAGTGGTGAATCGTGCTGATAATTCCTCCTCTACGTCTGCTTGGAATCCATACGGTGGACCTTGGCCTTCTTCTGCAACTCCTACTCATCATTCATTCTTTGGTGCTCCTTCAAATTCATTCTTATCTGGCTCACCACCCTTTTCTGCACCTATTGCATCTGGTTTCCCATTATTCAATCACCAATCTTTTCAAAACTTTCATCCATCAAATCATCTCTCTGTTTCTCAATCTTCGAACTCTGGCACTGCTCTTCAATATCTACCTAAACATCCTGAAGGTTTAGAACATCTCTTTGATCTTACAACTGGTGTATCAACACCTTCTATTCCTTCTGCAACTTCAAGTTCTTTCTCGTCCAATCCATATGGCTTAAGTTCTTCTAATTCTAATGGTACTTGTCATTCTTGGAAACAAGAATGGTAATTTCCTTTGAACGAAAAAAACCGGGTTTAAAAGGTTTGTATGTAACAGCATATATATATATATATATATATGTTTATCAGTTTTCATCAGTTATTGTATTTTGGAGATTTTCTTTGGATACGTTATAAGTTTGATTTGTACAAAAAAAACGGAAACAAAACATGAAAGCCAATGTGATGCATGTATATATAGTGTTTTTCCATATATTTGATATCATGCTTGGATTTTTATAACTCTTGTGTATGTAATTGTGGTGCAGTTTCTCAGTGGATTTCATTAGTTTTTTATCTCTCTTTTTGTTAGTCGAATTGGGTTTTGCTTAATCTAGAAGAGGTGCTGTGGAATACAAGCTTTTGGGAAAATTGGAATTTGTATCCAATTTTGGTGTAGATATGTGGAAACATGCCCATTGAGGCTAGGGTCCATTGGGCATTATGAGTTTTCTCGTCATGATATTCACAAATCGCTCAAGCTCGAAGGAATCTCACATATGATGGTGAAGTGATGCATAGATTGATACATGAATTTAAAATCTTGGGGTTATACCACTACAAACACAACGACACAGCGTCCAAAGCAAAACTTTTGGAACATAATCAAAACAAAAACCGACTCCAAACCTATAACGAAGTGTCCTGAGAGCCTTTCATCATGATCTTTTGATTCTACCAATCCTACTAGTTCCTCTGACAGCTCTACCAGCAGTTCTAGCCACCCGACCACGAGTCGTACCACGGGAATTGAATCTAGGTATTTGATTTTGATTTGATCTTGATCTTGATCTTTCAGCTTCTTGTTCTTCTTCTTCTTGACGTTTTTGAATTTCAGCTAAACGTTGACGTTCGATTTCTATTTCTTTTTCTCGTTTTAATTGAATTTCTTTTAATTTTAATTCATCTCTTCTTTTGATATCCTACATAGATTCATTCAAGAAAAAAATCATGATTATCAATAAGTTTAGTTTAGTTTAATTTCGTTTTTACTTTTTCTTATTTAGTGGAAATTATTACCTCGCTTAATCCTTTCCAATTTGGATCTATTAAAGTTTCACGAAATTCTTCGGTTTTTGATAAGATTTTGGAATAGAGATCTAGTAGATTATGTGAAGTTTCACTTGCTTGTTGAACTCTCTATAACCCAATCCAAAGAAAAAATCAAGAAACAAATCAGTTTTAAACTCGGGAATCATTTCTTTATAATATAAACTTAAGAGAATTTTTTTGAAGTTGTTAGGGAAAAAAACGTACTTGAATCTTTTCAGGTATTGAATCTAAATCATCCGCAGCAATTTCTAATAAATCATTTATACCTTTTAAAAAATCTCTTTCTTCTTCTAATTCTTGATTTCTTTGATTTTCTTCTTTCCATTTATGATTTAATTTTGAATTTGATTGATTTGGTTCTTTTTTCTTTTTTATATTAGATTCTATTGGATTTGAAATCTCACTAAAAAAAACCTTGCGAATATATTAAATGATTATAAGAATGATTTTCTTGAAAAAAAAGGAAAAGTGGTTTGAAGAAAAAAAAAACTAACCTCATTTGTCTTTTGGTTGGGTTTTGAGATCTACTTGGGGTGTTTATAATTGGATTTCCTAAAAAACTATCATCTTCATTTAAATTCATGGAAATCGAATCGTTTAAAAAATCGTCTTCTTCTGAAAGATTAGGTGGAAAAGAGATTGATGGTTTTGGTTTTCTTGACATTCTTTATGATTCGGGGTTTGGTTTTTTTTGGTTTGGTTGATGTGAAAAGTTGAAAGTTTGGCGTTTGGACGCGATTGATGGATGAATTGGTTCCAAGTTGAAAGTTCAGACGATCGCGTTTCATGAGTCATAAAGTCACCCGACACGGTACGGGACGAAGAGGAGGAACCCGTCGTGATCGGATATTCGTCGGACCAATGATCCGAGCACAAGGACTCAACTCTTCTCATTACTTCAGGCATTCCGATATTGGTTGTGGCAACTGTGTGAAAAGAAAAAGTTGTGAGCTTGAAACCTAAGTTTTAACCGGGCTAAAACCTGGAATTTGGCTGTATTGCCTTGAATTACAGCCAAGTTTGAAGTTTTATTGAGTAAAAACAGGTAAAAACTTAGGTTTCACTTTTTCTTTTTCAAACCGGAGCGACAAGCAATATCGGAATGGCTGTATTTCTCAAAACTCGACATAAAGAAAGAAGGATATGTATGTAAAGCGAACGATACGAAAGCACTTTCTGGTCCCAAAGCAATGTAAGATGCGGTCAACCAATGTATACATAGATCTTTCTTTATGTCGTAGGTCACCGCTATCTCTCCATCGATTCACAGAAGATGACTCTAATTTGAATTTTCACTACAGGCATATTTCGCTTGTAAGCCAGGATACATGGAACCTTTGAAGGCTGGCCCCAAAGAACGGCGCAACTGGGTTCACTCCAAGCATTAACAAGGTCGGGATTTCCTGGAATGGATCCCTTCGGTTCCCATCTCTTTGGGGACTCCGTCCAAGGTCTCTCTTTGCTGCCACTGATAACAGCATCTGGATAAGATCTTGGTCTGGCCTGACGTACAAAACTTTTTTGGCTGTAGATCGGTGACCATGTTTTGTTTCACAGGGCACAAGATTCATCAAGCGCATCTGTGTAGTAGCACAAGTGTGAAGATTTGATTTCTCCGCGGCTGATATTAAGTATGTATTACTATTTAGGAAAACAAAATGAGAGACTATCTGAAGACCGCTATTAATTTCTTCCGCGCAAGGTTAAGAGGCAGAACAAAACAAAGACTTCCAGGAAAATTGATTGGTACTAAAACATCAAGTTAATTACCCAGTTAAAAAATTGTACAAGAAAACTATACACCCGTTATGAACTTCTCCTTGTGAGTCATTTGATCGAAAATCAGAAAATTCGTGTATTGTAGATGTGAGTAATGATAGAAGTGTATGAATTTTGACCCTAGATATGTCATGGGAACGCTCGATTTTTCCCTCACAGTGATCTACGACGTTCCCTAAGAATTCGGAATCTCTAGCTTCTAGTAGGAAGGTTATCTAGTCTAGTAAATATCTCGAATTATGTACACTTGAAGATTAGGCTTTCGATCTTGAACTTGAATGTTGCTTGATTTTCGCGTAGAGAAATGGATCAATTGGTTTGCCAAAACTCGACTTAGTAAAGTGGGGTTATCTGAATCAAGTTTTTGAATCTTGGGATGACTGGTCATGATATTTGTGGTATATGGTTGTATCTTATGACTTTTTTTGTTACAATCGACGAGATCCACATTGTGATGTTCTGGGGATGGAGTTGTAACTTCAACAGATTTAGGAGCTGAGATGGTTTTGGTTTTTTGAAAGTGGGTAGTGAATCCCACGGCTTCTTCTTGTTTTAAAAAGCCTCTTCGACGTTTATCTAGTGTATGAGATAAAGAGCGTGGAATGATTATTCTTTCGGCTGTCTGTCCATCAGAATTTTTGCTAGTGTAACCAGTTGTATGTCCAAGGGGATGGGTACTTGAGCTCGTACTACGTCGCGCAAGTCTCTTGGGAGTGGTGATTTGATTGGGTTCGTCAAGATGAGAAAATTCGGGAGTCTGAGTGGGATCGACAGTCTGAGAATTTTTGGAGATCTCCGAGTTGTCTGCCAAGGTGTTGGCAATCGTGATGATGAAGCCCATTGAAATCCCAGCCTGGGCAACTATCAGGCCTAGGACAAAGAATGAAGAAAGCTGGTATCGGCCCATCTCGCGATGATTGGTGTTGAAGGTATAAGAGATACGATTCAGAAATGCAGGTTACGATCGAATGAATGTGTGAATCTTGAGTTTGGATAGCAACTTTTTGCTAGAAAAGAAGGCGAGGATATGATTCTTGTGCGAGCGACAGTCTGGAGGGGATCTCTGGGCGTTTTGTGGTCAGTTAGGGAGTGGGCCGCTCATGTGATACGCACTTCTGTCATGATTAGATCAAACACGATCTCCTCCGCAATACATCACGCTTCCAATGATATAGTCCCGACACATCCATATCTCAGTGTCTAGGTTTCCCTTTTAGGTGATAAAAGTAAGAGTTTGATGCACTATCCTATGGGGGCAGTAACACGAGAGATGACTAGTTTCCTCAATCTGATCTTGATCCAATATCCGCAGGAGTTTCAAAAGTCGAACGCGATGATTGATTGACGACTTGGGCTACTCCTTCGAGGGTTTGAATCTAGACCGCCTCAGAAAGTGTTGAGGGAAGATTAGACGATTGATAGACTTGATTGAGGAACTGAGGAGAAAGACTAGCCACATGCAGCTGGACGAGAACGTTGGATAATTGAGTGAAACGTGTTTCTGCGTGGGTGGCTTGATGGTTTTGAAAACAAGTCATGACGAAACAAGAGCTAAACACCGCTATTAGTGAGGTGAAAAGTCGTGGCTAAAGGAACTCCTCCTGTTTGAGTGATCACTGTGATCCGGCATAGTCATCGTGGCACAGGGCCCATATGCATATTTCATCACTCCCGGTTTGAAGGAAATGGTATGTTAGTCCCAAACACGCATATCTGGGGGTTTGATTCAGTCGCTTAAAAACTGTCATTTTGTCTTTCAAATAACAGGGACACCCTTCGGTCCTTCGCTATTCCCTTGATCAATTCTTCAGTCTTGCCACCTTGATATCTGAACCTTGCAAAGCTACCGGTCTTTATTCAAGTCATTACCTTCTCAAAGTGTGCGTCGAAGTTGGATTTATTCATCAAGCTATCATAAAGCTAATCAGGCGTAATAGTCATAAAAGGCTTGATCTCTAGTCATTCTTCAAACCGATTTTATACGTGGTTGAACCTCATTCATTTCATATAGACCTACGCTTCTTTCTCCCTCCAGTTCGAAGACGACCATCAATTACACAGTCAGTTAATTTTCTTCAATCAATTTTTTGTCCCGTGTGATCCTTACACAAATCTGACGTACAATGTCCATTTACCCATCCTTACTTTTTCCCTTCATCACTTTCAAGAGCTCTGAGGTCTCAATATTCAAGTCACGAAAGAAACATGAAGTCGTCTGCTCTAATTTCTGGACTTCTCTTAGGAATCATCTCTCAAACCTCAGCTGCAATTATGAGAATACCCGGACCAAGCGCAGATATTGGTACCGCCCTTCATGGCACTCTGGGTGATACTTCTGGTGTAGTGGCTTGGTCGGGTTCTTTTACAGAGATGCAGGACAGACTAGCCGAAGGACAAAGACTTGCACATCTACCGCCTCCTAAGTGGGAATTGGGATCTCCTTTAGCAGCGAACGACGCAAAAGAAGCAGCTTTGGGACCTTCTACGCTTGACCAACACCTCGATGTAAAATCTGAACAATACAAGACGATTCAATTGGCCGATAGAAGGATCTTGAAGGGTGGAAGTGGTAAAGCAATTAAATTTCGTCCTGGCGCGGGCTCTTTGGCGGCTGACACACCCTTCTCCACAAAGTTAACCTGGGTATTCCTAGCTGGACATCTTGCTATGTTGAGGCATTGGTTTGCCAGGCTCTGAATGGGATATTCCCATTGTGATATCACCTTGTAAAATATGCAGATAAGATAATATAATCAAGGAAGCAAGGCAATTTCAACTTCATCATCGGTTTGTGATTGATAGACCAAACCACAGATAAATTCACAACTTACTTTGGGAAAGACATGTAGCGTTATGCTAGTAGACTGACGTGCAACCTACTGATGTCTCAAATGGTCAAGTCTCTCAATATTAACATGAGCACCCAATGAGATGAAACCTTCAAACAATTGCTATGAGACATGATTCTGTGGTGAAATAGACTAGTGAGGTCATGAGGAACTTGCTCAAGTTTGATGTGATTTGAGCATTTCTAGAAATCTTCAAGTCACGATATCTAAAGACCCAATCAATCAATCGAGGAACTGTGATGCCAAGGCTGCAAACTCGCCTTCGTGTGGAGGGATTTTTGTACACTTCAATGATGGTTATCAAGGCGCAAATTGAAAAGATGAAGCTGCTTGGTGTTGTCTACATGTTTCAATGACACTACCAAAGTTCTTGAAACTCAAGGGTCTGCATAACCAAGTCCCCACGGATGGCCCAATCTGATTTCTTCTATCTTTTGACTCCAAACTCACATCAAGAGACATGGTTCATGATCGTCTCCTTCAAAAAAGCAAGGGCATCTTTCAATTCTACATTCCGTAGTCCTTTTATCAATACCTTAGTCTTGCCCCCTTGTGAATTGAACCTTTACACTTCAAGCAATCGTCTTCTCAAAGTGTGCGTTGAAGTTGCATTTCTTCATTACGCCATCATAAAACTCATCATGTGACATACATGGTCATAAAAGCCTGTACCTTCATTCAACCTCCGAACAAAACACTTTAGACCTCAAATCCATTTCGTAAAAACCTACGCTCTTTGCTCACTTTTTTTCGGGAAGACCATCAATCAACCAGAGACTCAGTGGATCTCCAGAACATCGAGATCAATAATTTTTGTTTTGACTTCACCAGAGTCTTTTCAGACAGCAAAGGTATGGGCTTGGTGATGTCATGCACAATTACAACTACTTATGTGCTACAGGCTGTAGCTCCTTTTCTTGAAATAAAGGGCGAAATCGCGCTATCGCATCTTGCACTAACCAAACAAGCGAGAAGTCAGGAGACTATGTAGTTTACCAGGGTGATTTGGTAAACAAGAGTTTGCGGTGCCTGTAATCTTCTGCACCTCCTTAAGCGGATTAAGTATTGGTATGTATCCTTCAGAGCTGGCACCGTTATCCTCATGCTTTGAAGAGGTGAGGGTGAGAGACTGTTTCATGTTTATCATGTTTTTCACATGGTTCCAGCCAGACACCTCTTCCTGCGCCGCATTGCCCGAGAAAACAAAGTGGTGCCAAATCCATAGCGCTTCAGGGACTCGGCGGGGAGCGAATCACTCGCGTTCGCGGTGGTATTTAGCTTCGAGTCGATAGCAAAAACTCGCTGGAGTGGAGTGGTATGGTTCAGCGAATGGACTTGTTCGAGCTTGTTTCGATAGACAGCTCGCAAATATTAACCACAGGCTGTGCTAGGATGGAAATTTCAGACGTTCGGTCGGGTAAGCTTATAGGATCCGACCGTTGTTGGAGTGAGTGGCGGTGTGGGAGTGGAATGTTTTGACGACGATATGTGCGCGAGTGATAACGCGTCCCACGGATGAAGTAGTTCTCGTCGACTCGGAACAGGCTTTGTTCAGGAAGAAACTGGTATAGTAAGCACTGGATGCGGGTAAATCAAAGCCTTTAAATTCCTCTCTTTCTCTGGTACTAGAACGCTTTTGTGTCCAACTTAATTCACTTTTATTATTATTATTCGTGCTTCCTGAGTTATAGATAAGACAGCAGCTTCAACTCTCTTTTAAAACTTACTGCTTAACATTCTTTAAATCGTAATAACCTCACACTTTGCACCACTGTGAAACTTTTTGCTGCATAATTTTACTTTGTAAACCTCGACGCACTAAGTACAAAGAGAGTGTTCTCGGTGAACTCTTATCACTCATTATGCACACTTCCTTTCTTTTCAACACCTTGTGGCCCATTTTGGTCATTCAAGCCGGATTTCATCCTACACGGGCGCATCAGCAACTCAAAAGAGGAATGAACCCAGCTTCCGGTTCTTCCGGTCAAACCACCAGCGTCTCGCACTCGAGCTTCAGCTCGAATTGGAGGGCATTGATCAAAGAGTATATTGCCGTTGATCTTACCTCCTTGCCAGGTCTTGAGACTTATGCTGAAGAGTTGAAGAGTAACTGGGCGTCAACGTCGAGCTTCACTGGCCAAACCTCCATGGAAACCACCATTAAAAGTACCAAACTCAGTGGCTCATGTGATAGTGAGTACCTAGCTTTGAATTTGAAGAACATCAACTTTTGAGTATTTTTAAAACTGAATCCATGTTGGTTTTGTAGGTCATGGCTATATGGTAGTCACAGCCACTTCGCTGGTCACTCTTTCCACACTATACACTCATCTACAAATTCTGCAAACAAAGTGCCAGGAGAAGGGATATACCAAGACAGTTTCGACCATACAATCCACAAAGACTCAAATTTCCAAAGTGATGTATACTGTTGTCAAGCTAACATCCACTTCAGACATCAATACATGTGCTGTTGCCCCTTCAAAATCACCTTACTGCGCTCCAGTCCAATCCAACATGGATGGGTTGAGATCAAAATTTGCTTCTATTGAGTTATCTATTACACAAGAGCGTGTGGATATATCCTCAAAAATAGAGATTAATTCCGGGACTTTATATCAGGACAGACCTCGTACTATAGGGGATGTTATTGAGCTTTGCAGGGTGTGTACCTACATGATGTTTTCAAAGTTCAAGTGAGAATGTGTAGAAAAAAGCTAATTGAAAAACAATCACAAATGAAATTTTCAGGAAGGTCATCAAGTAGCACAACTTGGATGTCAAGGTGTCACCACCTCAATTCCAGCACAAGGGCCTTCGGGTATACATTTTCCTTTCAACTCTAGCAGCATGAAAACAAGTTTGAAAAAGTTCATTCCAAAAGGATGTCAAGCTATCAAGTCTTGGGTTTCTAATACCACTTTAAGTTATCAAAATGTGAGCTACAAGAATATTGAAAGAACTCTAAAGATTCATGTTTTCCACTTTAATGTCATGAAATACTGATAATTTCATTTTCTTTGGGAATCAGGGCACCATTCCCAGTGCACAAGGTAGTACAGCAAACTCTACCAATGCAACCATCCCAATGCCTCTTCCAAATATTGATGCTATGAGCAATGGATCACCACTCCCTCCCAAAGATCAGACATCTTCAGCCTGTCACACATTCAACTTCAAAGGATTTGAGATTGTTCACATTTCTCTGTTATCTTTAGGCTTGATCTTGAAAACCATCATCATGTGATTTTTCTTTCTCAGAAAGTATACTCATACCAGATTGAATTCAATTTCAAGTCATGTCTTCTTATTGCTTTATTTCAACTACATAGCTTATCTTTAAGGACAAATCCATCATCTTCTTATCTGAACGTTTGCATTATGTTAAACTCTTGTGTGTACATCTTTGTGTTTGGTTATGTGAGATATTCCGAAGGAAAATATACTTTCCTTCTTTGGTGTTTCATTTGAAATATATAAAACTGATGTGTTGTGAAACCTCAATACAATTGTTTTCAAAGGAAGTATTCTAAACCAATTTTTCAATGACTGTGTGGTTTTTTCAACCTGAACGGTGATCCTTCAAGTACATTCACTGGGCGTAACGAGTCTCGAGGATAGATTGTAGAGCTGAGGTATTCAAAAGTCAGGAAAACAGAAATGAAAAAGATTACAATGCCAAGTTAGATTTGAATGGAAACAGTGACACCTGAGTGACAGGGTAGTACACATAACTCACTTCTTGTTTGACTGTATTACACAGGTTCACAACGATACGCATATACTGATCTGATGGTTCCTCAGCAAATCGACTTTGTTGATGTGTTGCTTCCGATGGCAATAAAGAACCTCTTACGATAAGCACGAATTGTATTTCAAAGAAACAAGTCGATACGAAGGGAGCCAAATGAAATAAATACGAATATCAGTTTGAACCATTCATGGACCATTCATAATCATCTCGATACGTACCCTTGGTACCGGAACTCCTTCTCATGATGAGAATGAGATACGATTTGACAATCAAAAGTCTCCTTCATCAAATCCTTGTTTTCAATAAGGTTCTTTGCCTCAAGATTTTTTTCATTTACATTGCAACATCTAATCGAACCTTGAGAAATCAGGCGGTCAACACGAAGGAATTCGCTTCTCCCTTCATCTACGTATTTGAAACCCTTGATGGTAGTGAGTTCGAGATAAGACAAGACCTGTGAACTTCCAGTTATCAACAAACAGCACGTCCCTTCTCGTCACTTGATCTTCAAACCTCAGCCTGTGAAAGTACTCAGCCTAATGATCACATCGAAAGTGAAGAGTTTTCGGGGCCACGCCAACCGATTCGTCATCAGCTGCTGAGCCGAAAATGACCTTAACACGATCACAACCCACGCTGGCGCGGAAATAGGTCATTCTGATCATGAACCGTGGCGCTCGAAGTCTTGCGGGTATCGTTCCATGTGAGCTGGGCGTTTTGTTGTTGAAATGAAAGCTGTGGTCTATTTTGACTTTCCCTTGAAGATAAGGTATCTATCACTGCCTTGTACCATTCACCTTCAACTTCAACTCTTTCCTCAATCCAGATCTATTAGTGTATAAAATTTCTTGTCAAAAGTGTTCACCAACTTAAATATTTAACTATCTTCATTTCTATTCTTCAATTTCAATCTATAAGCTTTGAACGATCATGCATTCCTCATTCAATTTCTTAACTAATTTATTAACAATCGTCTGCTTCATATCTTATGGTACCGGAAACTATGTATCTGCATCAGCTGGACCTGAAGCTTCTCATCCTATCAGGTCAGTCAATTTAAGTCTTTCTTTTATCTATACTTGAGATTAACATTTTAGCGCTATTATACATTCACAGGGGAATTCGTAGTCGTGATACACGAAGCTTGAGGGCTAGAGCTCCGGAAATTTCTCAAGAAAATTCTTATCTATTCTTAACAAGAAGGTAAATTAACTTTACCTTTATGAATATTTTTTCAATCAATTTCCTTTGACTTCTAGATGATTTGATTTACTAATAGTTAAATATCTTATTTTTTAAAAAAAGTTTGAATAAACGTCAAGGAAAACTCGGTGCAGGAGCTGGAGGAGCCGCAGGAGGTGGAGGAGCCGGTCGTGGGGATGCAATCATCAAGGGAGCTGTTGATAGGATTTCAGCAGGATTGGCCACGACGATTGCCAAGTTTTCAGCTCTCAAAGATGCTAATTTGGAGTTACCTACTGCAGCTGAGATTTCAGAAGCGATGTCTAAGGCGGCTGAAAGTGTAGATTCAAGTCAATTCTCTCAAGCCTTGCGCGCTTATAAAACTGGTATCGATGGGCTTCTAGACCGAAAACTTGCTGAAGGTGGAAAGTCTGGAGGAACTGGGTAAATTAGAATTTTTTACATCTCTATGTTGGCTTAATCGAGACCCATCACTGACCATGAGTTTGAAATTAGGACAAGTAGCAAGAACAAACGACAGATGAGGGGCGGTGGCGGTCGTGGTTCGCCTTCAGCTGCAACCGCTTCAACCGGTACAGCCACGCCTTCGCCTTCGAGTGCTACTCCATCTTCTGGAGCCGCAGGAGCCGCAAGTTCTCCACCCATGTCAAAAGATATGTTAGATGGAATTGCCGCTGCTTTCTTAGCTTTGGTCACCAAATTCGTAGATGCAAAGTCAGGAGGTGGAAGATTACCTACTGGAGAAGATATTTCTCAAACATTACAAGACGTTATCAAGACTAGTGATATTAAAAATAGGATGGAAACTGCTTTAGCTGCTAAGACTGCCTTGGAGGGATTGGCAGATAAAATGAAGACAGCTAAGTGAAAAGACGATTCATGAGGTGTTGTAGAAGAAGTGGGTGAGTCTGAGTTTTGTAAAACCGTTTTTACCAAATTGATGTAGACTTTCATTGATTGGAAGTACCAGATGTTGTGATATTTCTTTAGACCGGTTTCTTATCATGTATCTTTTCTCTTTGATTCTTTTTTCTCTTGATCACCTTTATAAGTATCTGGTATTTCTTGAACCCCCTGAAGTGGGAAAAACTTGTGTATGTTATGTTTTTTTTAAGTTTTGATTGTATGTATTCGATATTCTTTTATTCTTCCCTTCATCAGTTCTATGTTTCCTATACTCTTCCCCCCCTTCTTGAATTGGGAGTTTTTACCTTTGTACTTTAGTTTTCACTTTATCACTTTATCTCAATTCATATTGAATTACTATGGACATATCAAATATCAATTTCACTTGCAATTTTGGGCTTAGGTTTTCTTTTGGAAACTTTGTTGAAGATGTTAAGGTTCCAAGATTTATATGGCCAAAGCAAGACTCGAGCCTTGAGCCTTTTTTGTATCTCTTTTGTCACGAGGCGCAAAAACACATTCTCTAATTGTCTGTACCCACTGATAGTCATAATCTCTGTCTAAGTGTAAGCCATTCCTCGTGACCATCACTTGGGTTTATCAGAAATCTTTGTTGATCCTCCCCCCTTAAAGAAATGCACTTCACAGACAGGAGGATATGAGGAATTACAAAATGTGAAGAAGAAACACGTAGATCGGTATTTTTACAACATATTCACTCCTATCCAATTTGAAATCAAGTGTAAATCCACTTTCATTCCCCGACATCTGATTCTCAAGACTCAAAAGGAGATCAATTCTTAAGAAAAGTCATGGGCTGATTCATGAAGTTTGAATTTATCTGATTCATTGGTGGGTTTGATGTGTTAAATGTCTTCAAAGTTCAAGTGAAGAAATGAGAAAGAGTGCTTAAATTACTTTGCGCCCCACTTATGCATCAAGTTCACTGTTCGGGCAAATCGGTTGGGGTCAATACAGGAGTCAAATAGAAGAATATCGAATTACGTAGAATGAATAAAACAAAACACCAAAACCTGTTCCATCGATCATGACTCATTTCTCTATCATCAGATTCAGAAGTACTACTGCCAAACCATTCTCATCAGTCTTCACTTCTTCTTACTACCATCATCATCAACCACCGTCGTTTCATTTCTCTACTTCCAAAATGAGTTCAACCAATGGATTTCATTCAACACCACAAACCTCTTCTAATTTTTCAGAAGTCTTTATTATCTCAGCTGGTCGTAGTCCAGTAGGATCGATGTCAGGTGTATTAAAATCATTACAAGCTACCGAACTAGGATCTCAAGTTGTTAAAGGAACAATTTCAAAAGCAGGACTTCAACCTAATCAAATCGAAGAAATCTTTATGGGTCATGTCTTACAAGCTAATACTGGACAAAGTCCCGCTCGTCAAGTCGTCATCGGTTCAGGTTGTTCTCCTTCTACTGAAGCTACTACTATTAATAAGGTTTGTGCTAGTGGTATGAAATCGATCATTTTGGCTACTCAAGCTTTACAACTTGGGAATCGATCGGTTATGGTTGCTGGTGGAATGGAATCTATGAGTAATTCACCGTAAGTGTGTTTTGGGAAAATTGAATGAATGTTGAAATCCAAATCTCATTTAACTTGTTTTCTCTCATTGAATTTCTTTCTTCTTTAGATTCTATTTACCACGCGGTGCCAGTTTTGGACACTTTCAAGCATCTGATTCGATTGTCAAAGACGGATTATGGGACGTATACAACCAAATCCATATGGGAAACTGTGCGGAAAAAACAGCCAATGATCATTCGATCAGTCGAGAAGCCCAAGACGAATATGCGATTGAATCATACAGACGAGCCACAGAAGCATGGTCGCAAAACGTTTTTAAAGAAGAAATCATTCCGATTGAGATTATGGATAAACGAACTGGAAAACTTACAAGTGTGGTGGAAGATGAAGAGTATAAGAATATCAAGTTGGAGAAAGTCAAGAGTTTGAGACCGGTCTTTAAGAAGGAAGGTGGAACTGTTACCGCGGCTAATGCTTCGACTCTTAATGATGGGGCTTCTGCTGTGGTCTTGATGACGGGTGAAAAAGCTGATGAGTTGGGGGTTAAGAAGTTGGCTAAAATCATTGGTATGTGGTTTTCCCTCCTTCCCAAAAAATCATCTGAAGTTAACTCTAAACCACCTGGTTTTGTATTTTTGATGGATGGATGGGTCAAATAGCTTATGCAGATGCAGCATGTGATCCGATTGATTTTCCAATCGCACCTACTTTAGCCATTCCAATCGCCTTGAAAAAAGCAGGATTAAAGATTTCAGATATGTCCAAGATTGAAATCAATGAAGCTTTTTCAGTCGTTGCTTTGGCTAACATGAAGATCTTAGGCATCGATCATTCAAAGGTGAATGTTAATGGGGGTGGTGTGGCTTTAGGTCATCCGATTGGTTCTTCTGGCTCTAGGATCGTCGTTAGTTTGGTTCATTCACTTTTACCGGGTGAATTTGGTTTGGCTGGAATATGTAATGGAGTGAGTTGAAGGATTTCTTATGATTGTTTTTTAAATTTGATTTTGAGTTTTTGATTTTTTTTCTTTTTCTTTAGGGTGGTGCTGCTTCTGCTATGGTCATTCAAAGAGTTTGAAAAAATCGGAAATCTTTTTATGACTTCTTTTTACACAAAAAAGTTGATTACATAGGTTTTTTCGAAAAAAAGAAAATATTAAAAGATTTTTTTTTCTCTTTCATTTTGGTTTCTCTTTTACCCATGTCTCTTTTTTCTTCTTCTTAGACTTGAAATTCAAACTTCATTTTTGTTTTCAAGTCTTGTGGTTTTTTTCTCTTTCTCTCTTTGATGTAAAAGATATGTTTAAGGGGTTCAAGGAGATAAGGTTGAGAGGTATACATGGGTTTTCTTTTGAAAGAGAAAGGGTTTGGCTTGAAAAGACGTATATGAGAATTTGTTGAAAGGAGTTTTGGAAATGAAATTGGAGGTTGTTTTTGGTGATGGTGGTGGTGGTGGTAACTTATGAAAATATATCTTTTGAGCCTGAGGTTAGAACTGGTTATATGTAGTCCAGAAGGATTTCAAATTGTTAAAAGATCCACATCTTTTTGATTTTGCTGAGAAATGGGCACATATAGACCGGAGTGACTTGACGCCTTGGGCTCGAGGTCCGATGCAACGAGCCCGACTGTCTCAACTGGGGAACGGGGTCGGACTTTATGGAGATCAAGTGATCGACACGACTGGTCAACAGCTCGGTCAACAAGAAATCGTATATTCGATTGAGATACGATCATGTCAACTAAAGTAAAACTATCAAACGATAAACTAAACCTCAAAGGAAAAACAGCTGTGATCTCAGGTAGATAAACTCTCTACAAATCCCCGCAAAAAACCCCGATGTTTGATTTTTGATTTAAATTTTGGTTTGAATGGTAAAGGTGGTACTCAAGGTATTGGAAAAGCAGTAGCTATTAGATTTGCTCAATTAGGAATCAGTCAAGTTTATCTTATTGGTAGAAATTCAAAATTAGGTGAATCTGTTTGTGATCAAGTTAAACAGATTGGTGAGAATCAAAATTCATTGAAAAGTGATTGTTTATTTATTCAAGCTGATCTTTCGTAAGTCATGATTTTTCTTTTCAACTGTTGTTTGTTTTCGGATTGATTGATTGGGTTTTTTTTGGTTTTTTTTTCCAGAACGGTTGAAACTATTAAAGAAACTGTAAAGAAGATTGAAAATGAAACTAAAGTTGATGGAATTGATTATCTCGTGATGAGTCAAGGAGGACCACCTAATGGATTATATGAAGAAACAAAAGACGGGTAAGTTGGTAGGAAAAAAAAGAATTTTCTCAAAGGTTTGGAAAAAAAAACGTCTGATGAGATTTGTGTTTCTATATATATAGATTTGATAAATCGTTTGCAGTACAAGTTCTTTCTAGATTCGGTTTACAGAACGGTTTAATAGAAAAAAATTTATTAAGATCCGATAGTACAATCGTTTCGATCTTATCACCTGGTTCTACTTATTCTAATTTAGATTTAAATGATTTATCTTTGAAAAAAGTTTATCAGAGTGGGGTTTGGAGAGCTTCTTTTTTAATACAACAAGGTAAACGAGATTCAATGGTGACTGATGCATTAACTTTAGTAAGTATCTTGATATTTCTTTTGATTATGGATTTGGAATTTAGATACCTTTTTCTGATTTTTGTTTGATTATCTTTTTAGTATTTTAATCGACAAAATCCTTCAATGAGATTTTATCATTTGTTTCCAGGTATGTTAAAACCAAACGGTTCTTTTTCTTTAAAACTCATTGGATCTAATGATATGTTTTTGTCGTGAATTTATGATGGGTTTTAAAGGTTATGTAGAAACTTCTGCTGCTTCGAATCGGAATTTACCGTTTCCGATTCCACAATTAGGGAACCTTTTCGGTCCGATCTTGGCTCGTACGATTGGTAATACTCCTCAAAGTTATTCAGATATTCCAATTTATGTAAGCTTTTTCCAATCTTTTCGGTTTTTTTTGAATATGACGAATTTGAGTTGAGAGGGGTTTTTGTTTTTCTGGATTTTTTTAGTTTGCAGCAAATCCAGAAGTCAAAGAAAAGTTTCAAAATCAAGTTTGTTTTAATGAAAAACTTGTACCGATCGAATCTTCAGATTGGTCAAAAGATCATTCAAATCAAGAATCAATTTATCAAAAACTTTCTTCTTTCTTTTCTTCTTGAATTGAGAAAATCATGAATTTAATCATCTTTTTTGTTTTTCTTCATTTTTTTTTTCGATACCATCAATAGAACTCTTGTATCCTTTAACACAAACAAATTGTCTTATTGATTATGTATGTAAAACACAATCATCTTGATCAAATCATGTGGGTTTTATCTGTTTTGATTCTTCTGAACTCCTAGTCTCTTCTAAGATTTAAGGATATAATTCTTGTATTCTTCAATTTTCAAAAAAAAAACTAATCTTATTGCTCATGTGTGTAAAAAAGAAGTGCATTGTTCAACACACAAATCAAGCTTAGAATCCAAATAGTAAATAGGTTTGTTGATTTCATTGAGGTGATATGAAAAACCAAACTCATAACTCAATAATCAAATTCCTTTCCATCATTTACAATACTTGGGATTCTGGCTCCCAATCAATCTTCTATTCAACCATTTGAAGGTACAAGTTGAAACAAAAGACAAAATGTGTTGGAGTTCATGTGAATGTGAAAAGTTAAATTGTTCATGAAAGTAAACAAAATGTGATGTGTGATGGTGCTTCACTCCCAAATCACAACTGAGGAATAGGGAACATGAGAAATGGTTTGGAGTTATGCTCAAGGTGATTGAATGGCACTGTAGCCTGTGAGTGTCAAATTGAAATGAATTGATCATGTTGAACTTGTAACCTGGTGTAGCCAACTATCAGATCCACCAAACAAATCAAAATTGTTTAAGGATTATATATGTTTAATTATGAATACATAGTGAAGCTTAATATTTACTCAAGGATTGAAAAGTTAAGAAAGATTCATTCAAGATTTCTTTAAACCACTTCAAAATTGACTACATTCAAAGATGATTCATTCTATTAGATTTATGTATACATAAGTTTTCTGCTTGTTTCATTTTCAATTTTTATTCAGCGCACCTTCACTCAAGCCAAAATACCTCCCATCAACCACCTAAACACTCCAAGACCTGTGTGTAGTGATATCATAGGGCCTTATAAGATCAGTATAAAAGGTACATGAGATTCATAACCTACCAAATCTACAAAAGTGCATCCAAAATCCTTACTGAAAATCCTTTTCTATTTTGCAAATAGAGCTACCTGTAAGATACAGGCTTAACTTCTTCTAGAGACCAACCTGGTAAGCTCATTGTAAGAAAGCTTCCAATGTATTACATCACATGTGGGAACTGTAAGGTAAGCCTACAGCCATTCTCAAAGTTGACCTGGTTACAAAAAACCTGGTTGAACCAGTTGACCTTCTTGCTGTGAGCTGTCAACAAATGCCAACTTGATACACAAAGTTACTACCAAAAAGCAACTGGGTCATCTGGGTTTTCTTGAAACTGGGACAACTTTGAGAACAGTTGATGAATCATGTCCTTTACCATATTCTTTTGAATATCATTTGACACACTTTCTGTCTTTTTGAATATTGTTTAGGTTACCTTGAAATTGAGAAACAGTGATGGCATCATAACATAAGTCATTCCCTTTATGTCCACCTCTTTGCTTCTTAACTTATCTAAACTCTTGAATTTTGGATTTTGAATTCCCATATTTTAGTACTGTAGATGGAGCTGAAAAAGCTTTGATCCAAATAATATGAATGTACACTACCAGAGGAGTAAGTCATAAAAAAGTCATTGTGAGCACCAAACAAGGTACAACTTGGCGATGAGTTCCATGGAGGGGAATTGTGAACAGGCATGAGAATTATGCTTGTAACAAGGGGTACCAAGCCACAGGGAATTCTCCCAGTGAAACAGAAAATGAAGATTTTCCACCAGTCTTGCTACCACACACTCTCAAGCAGAAAATCCTGGACACAACTCATTCTGCTCACATCTCAAAGTTTCTAAATATATATTTCATTTTGGAATATCACCCACCTTCCCAACAATTTTAAGGCCAACAGTTGTGCTGTACGAGACAAATTTTCTCATCCACACAAAGCAGGCAAGCTTCCGGCAGTGTCACTCCTGTAAAAGCTCTAGGAATCTCATACATGGTCTGGCATGACTAGGTCAGGTCAGTGTTATGATAGGGGTTGGGCAAAAAACTGACCAACCAGTTTTGCGCCTTTGAGAAGTGAGTCAAAGAAAGTCAAAGATGGCCGGAAACAACTGTGTGCAGGTTTCACAGACCTGTTGCTCTGCCAGGTCACTCAAAGTCAGTCTTTGGGTCTGAATGCAGGCCTTTTCAACTGAGCTGATCTCCAAAAGAGCCTAGGGGGTACCTGGGGTAGCTTTGTGAAAGGTGGAAAGGTGTTGTTTGTGTGGCTTGAGTGGCACAAATTGCTTTTTGTTATTAAATTGTTTGGGCTTTGGAATGATCAAGAACACCACCCAGCAGTCTCCTTTTGGTGATTCTTTTGCAAAGCAAAGTGAATGACAAGTTTTTTTGTTGGTTTTGATATCGTTTTTTGCAATTGTTCCTGAGCATTCCTAAGAAATTGAATCACAACTCAATGGACTTCAGAAACTGGTTGGTTGGTTTTTTGCCCAACCCCCAATATCTATATACAGTCAAACCTCTGAAATCCGGTGGGCTTGGTGGATGCCTTTTGGACCAGATAGCAGAGGTTATTGGATTTTAGAATTGAACTCCCTGCTAAAAACCCAACTTGGTGGACCAAAATTTGACCGCATATCAGATGTTATCGGATTTTTGAGGACCGGATTGCAGAGGTTTGACTGTATATATATATATCAAGCACAAATCCACAGAGAATGGATCTTTTTTTGAATGAATGTTCAATTATGGATTGAATTGAATTTGTTTTGGGTTGGGATGATTGTCTCAGTATGGTCAAATGGAAATTCCACTCCAACTGACATTTCAGGGTGAAACTGAGGAAATGGGGTTGTCAAACTTACTACTTATCTGGTATGAACATACCAAGATGAAACAGACTTTTGGTGCGAATCCCAAGGCCTGAGCCAAGGGGGATAATATTACTTGAAGAATAAAACATACACGCCCTCTCCGACCCGCCTAACAGGGTACGAGAAGAGTGGTGAAGTAGGAGAGGAAGGTAAACAATGTTGTCAGTATAATGTACCAAAAAATACCATAACAATTCATTCCAGCAATACAGGCTAAACGCCATAAAATTTCGCACAAGGTTAAGACCATTAAGCATTTTCCCGAAGGCTTATACAGCCATTAACCAAAAAAGAATATAGGCTAAAAAACCATTGACCTATTCCAAACACAAAACTCACTATTTGAATGAAACTTTTGATCCAACGTGAGACGTATGACCAATCACGTGATTTTGATTTTCTGGCAACCTGAGAGCTGCGTGACCCCGTACATAAATAAGGAATGCATCGGATGACCATCGGCCAGCACTTTTGACGTAGTCCATGGTTGCTCCAGCTTGTGCTAAAGCTGTAGCACCACCCGATCTTAAAGAATGACCTGAATAAGATTTGTCAAAATAGGAATGAATTTTTTCTAAAAACCATGAACGTGTTGGCGAAAGACCTTTAGATGTGATAAAAAGTTCCAGAGATGAAATGAAATTGATGTCTCTTGACCGAAGATAAGATTTCAAAAGACGAATTGGGCATGCTGATGTGTTTTCAAAATATTGAATAATGACTGGTGTTCCAATGTTTTTGGAATGCCTTTCGAATATGGGAGATGATATTGAACGAACTTTGTACACTGCAAAAACTGAAGAGAACAACGTAAGATAACTTTTCTTTCGTCGTAATGACTTTCTGAATCAGGAATACATAATTCCCCTAAACGATGAAGACCTCCAAACCCCAACCCTAACATCGCCAAGAAAAGCTTATTGTCATGAGATGTTGAAGATTTCTTTACTACCTCTTCAATTTGTTCCACAGATAACGCTTTCTTCCTAACTACCGGTTTTGATAAATTCTTCATACAATGTTTCATCGTATCAATGACCTCTTGACTTCTTGATTCACAAACAACTGATGGAAAATTTAATTTAAATATATGGGCGATACCTACTAAATATGCTTGGACTGATCTGGGAGAAATGATTCGACTAGAGTATGAAACGTAATCACATAAATTCTTGCTGTTCGGAATAAAAGGTAAACTAAATTTTGTACAGAATCTTGCAAAATTTCTAAAACCACACTTGTACTTAGCTAATGATATTTTCGCAACTGTAGAACGATGATCTTCATTTGAAAGTTTTCGAAGTTCTTCCAAAGTAATGTTCACGATTGACGAATTCTTTTTGGACTTACCCATGTTGTGGAACCTGAATAGAAATTTTGAACAGAGAGATTTTCCTCTAACCCCCCCGATGCCAGACTTGGATCAACTCGAAATGATGAAACTGATACCGCGTCTATTCGAACTCTAAGATCCTCCAATTGTTTCTCAGAGATATCTACCTTTTGACGTGACAAATCATCAGCAGATGTGTTCAGATCTTTCGAAATGTGCATGACCTTTATATCGGTCTTAGCATCCAACAGCCGAGAAACACAGTAGCGAAACAACGGTCTCACTATCCAATTAGGGCAATGCGAGTTGAACAGGTCGCATACTAATTTCGAATCTGAATTGATGAATATGCGCTTTGAGTTCCGTTTAATACCGTAATCGATCACACATACCACACCTAACAACTCTGCCCAGTAAATGTTCCTGGTAGGAGGTGGTAACACAGAAAAACGACCTATCCTCGGTAATGCACCGACCCGGCCCCAACCCGATGAATCTGAGCTGGACCGGGGCCAACCTCCCCCTCAGACCGGGCCGACCCGGTCCGCTAGCCCCAGTGATGTGATATGCTCAAAAACCAAAAAAAAACGTAAATATATGATAAATATATGATTTTTCGATTTTTCTTCTCTTCTGTAGCCTTTGCTGAAGCTATCCAGCAGCTATTCTACAACAAAGAGACAAAAAATTTGTTGTATATATATGATACTTGAAGAAATTAAGATGATTTTGGTAAAATTTGCCCCCTAACATATGCCCGGGCAGACCCGGCTTTACCCAGATCTTAGCCAAGACCCGCCCGACCCGGTCCCGGTCCCCGTACCAGATCGGGTTTTGCGGACCGGGTCGGTGCATTAATCCTCGGACCTGGTTCCCAAACTCCAATCCCCGACATGCAAGCATCAGAATAGAAAACCAAATCAGCATCTCCGAGATTCCATCTAGTAGATTCTAAAAACCTAACACCCTCCGCTTGCTTAAAATAATTCAATAACCATCGTAAGTCGTCTTGATTCTCTTTGTTTAATGGAATTTGTAAGTATTTCTTATATTTTCCACCTGTCTTCTCATACAAACTTTGCAATGCATACCTTCCCCATGGCATCGAAGTACAGGCCCAAGAAGCATGACCTAAAAGTTCTTGCCATTCCTTCAGCGTATGTTTCGGTCTTGAAATGAAACTTTCTAGAACTTGTAAAATCTTCGTCTTCTTGTCGATGTGGAGGAACATGATCATTTTCTCGGAATCCACGATATGACCAATTATTTCAATTACTGGACCGTGAATTTGTTTTTTCCACACCCACGGAATTCCCAACATATCAAACAAGGTCAGCAATTTAGCCTGAGGTGTAGGAATCAGATGATGTTTGAAGTTTATGAAATCTTTTGCTCGACAAACGCCCCACACATCATCCATCATATTATTCATCTTTTTTTATACCAAACACGAATTCAGCGATCCATAAAACTAAAGAAAATACCCCACACCAAATGTGTGGGGAAGCTGAAGAACCAAATGTCAGATTATAATCAATTCTTTTCTTTTCTTTAATCCTCATGATTTGACAAATCTGATATTGTAAATGTAAAGGAATGATCCTGAATGCTGTCTCAACATCTGATTTCCATAAAGTGAGATCCTTTTCTTCTTTCTTCATGTCAATTAAATATGGGACAAAATTCTTCAATGAGTCGTATGTAACTTTGATGTTGTCTTTGTCGATTAGATCATTTGGAGACGGAATCCCTGCGCTCATGTTTGAACATACTCGCATTTTCAGAGAATCTTTCTTTGATGACATGAGTAAAGGTGTTACCTTCATTCCCGGTAAGAGAGTCGAAAATTCTTCGGAGTAGCGACCTTTATCGATCTCTTCTTGACACTGATTTTCTAAAATTTCTTTATGAGTTTCACAAGACACGTGGTTTGGACCATCCACTACTTCTGAAGATGGAATAGAAGAACTTGGCCAAAATCCCACCCTTAAACCTTTGAGAACTGAATCTACGAAAGGTCTATTCAGGTGGTTCACCAGGAGTACCTCCATTTTTTTGACTTTGATCGGCGTGTTGATTTTAAAGAGATAATGGTACTGTTTCAATGCGTAGGCAGCGTCCACATCTTCCTCGAGTGATGGTGCAGAGGATTCTGTCCCAAACCAAATTTTTGAATTTAGTCACGTGACCACCTCCGTGACTGCGCAAGCAGTCATCCATCGCTTTCTCCTAACTTTTTTCAACAAACGACTTCACCTCTTTTCCCTTTTTCTTCATCTCTCAATCTCTTTCTCGTCTTTGTCGTGTGGTCCAATGGACAAAGGACCTCTGGACCCCAATATTCCAGATGGGTCGACTGTTCGCGATGACACATCGAACAACGAAGACGCGATGGACGCGGTGGTTGCGTCAAACCTGACGGGTCAATTGGCAACGACCACGCCAAAAACGCGTCCAACGTCTTCGAAAGGCCTCGACAAAGTCTCTCTCCCCCCTCATTCGCTCCTAGGACCCGTATCGAGCACTCCAGCTTCGCTGGAGGGCTCAAGAAAACACCATCGTCTTCGGGCACCATCTCCGAGCCCTCTCGAAGAGTCCGAGGACATCACTGGGACACCTCGCTCAGTTCGCATAGCTCGACTGTTTCCAGGAGGATCTGGAGCCACGGCCAAACCTCTCGGTGTCCTGATTCAGAGGCTGCTTGATGTATCAAAAGCGACCCTGATTCCCAAGTCGAAACGGACCAAGTCCATCAATGTCGATGTCGAATCGGCAGCTGACATCTTGGTACTTACTGGTCTCATCCAAGAACAGGCTAGTCTCATGGAGGCGAGACACGTGGTGTTCGACCCAAGTCGCCAAACGATCCCAACCCCCAATCCCTCCTCCTTCGCATCGAACGCTCAATTCGAGTTCAGAAGCGACACGTGGTCAAACAAACTTGACACGTTAACTGAACAAGTGGCTAAACTGGTCTCGGCCATATCCCCAGACCAGCAGCAACCACTGCCTCAAAAACAACAACCGGGCCAAGCTGCTCTGGCCGCCTCAAAACATGCACCGGGAGCGTCTCAACGCTCAGCCCAAAACCCCACGAGCACTCGTGCTCAGCCAAAGCAGGCCACGAGACCCAAATTGGACAACTCGATCACGTTGATCCAGCAGGACCCGAAAAATATCTAGGGGGCGGGTAAACCAATTGCTGAGCTCATTAAGAGCCTCAATGCTGTCCTGAAAGAGAACAACATCAAAGTGTCTCAGGAGGACACATTGACGATCCTGGTTCGAAACATACACCGACACCCATCTAACAATATGGTGGTCTATGTCGACTCGCAGAAACAGGTGTTAGCCCTCCGTGCCCAAGTAGAGGCGTGGCTACCAAAAGTATCACCGAACTTGGCATTGAAGCAAGAGATACATTCAATCATTGTACACGGTGTCCCGACCACCTTCAATCCCACCAGACAAGAGGACGTAGACCTCTTAAAAATAAGCAATGGCGATCTGCTCGATAACGCCCTCTTCGTGAGGTGGTTAAAGAAAGATACGGCTGACGACACAGCTAAGCGACATTCCTCCTTGCTGATAGGGTTCAAAACGCTCAATGAGGCTACCCTTGCAGCACGCACAAAGGTGTGGCAAGGGAGAGGACGCCACAGGACAGAACTCAGTGGACCTCCTCCCACAAGGTGTTTTAATTGTCAGGGTGTAGGGCATACGGCCGCTGCTTGTAAATTAGCTCCCATGTGCCCTTTCTGTTCTGGAGAACATCACTCCCACAATTGTCCAGTGAAAGGATCAACTGCTATGAAATGCATTGCCTGCGCACGCGGCAAATTGAAAGCAGACCCTAGCGCCAATCTGCCGCGCCTCTTCAAAGAGAACCACGCTGATTTCTTACACCATCCATTTGCCCCCACGTGCCCGGTGAAAATTGCAAGCCAGTTCCCGCCTCACAATCCCAGCTCCTCGCCATACATCCAAGTGGTTGCCCAAGCTAGTACCTCTCACACTCAATGTTAGAGCACCAGCTTAAGGAGAAACTCAAAATTGACCAAACCACGGGCGTTCTACAGCTGAACTGCAAGCACTCCAAACATGTAACTCATTCACTATTCAACTCCGACCTTACTTCACTTTTTTCTATTCTTTCACTACAAGAACCTTACGTAAATCCCATGGACAACCTCCCCCTAAACCTATCTAACTGGACTCTCGTGTTTCCAACCCCACGCGCCCTAGGGGAAGCAAACAGACCACAGGCCTGTCTTTATATTAGACAGGACCTAAACCCAATTATCAACCCGATACACTCAACATCCAGAAACCTAGCCGCATGCACAATAACAGTGCAAGGCTACACCCTTCTAATAGCCAGTGTCTACAACCCACAAGGCACCCTTGAGGGATTTGAAGCATTCACAGATATGCTTAAGAACTCGCCACTCACCACCCAATTACTCCCAACCCTTTGTACAACTGACGCCAACCTTCATTCACCGCTGTGGAACCCAAGTCACAGTAAGATAGACGATAAAGACTCAGAGAAGATGATAGAAATGCTCACAGAATGGGGACTCAACCTCCGGTCGCCGAAAGGGATACCAACCTTTGGTGTTAGGTCGGCCCACACAGAGGGAACGTCTATCGACCAAGTGTGGGTCAACGAAGACCTCGACGACGCAACCATATCATGCTTTATTGACGAACACGACCTTGTAAGTCATCACTCCGATAACCAGGCGCTCATCACTGTTTTCTCCACACAAACAGGAGACGAGTCCATTTCTGCACAACAATTGGCCGAAAAGAAGAACTGGAACAAGGTTAACAGTGCTTACCTCAAACACGACTTGACCTCCACGCTCCCGAAACTCAGACCTCTTGTCACGAGAGCGGAGATTGAAACCTTTGACAATCAGCTACAAACCGCAATAGTGGACGGACTGAACAACAACTCACCCAAGAAAGCGCCATACGGTAAGCACAAAGTGTGGTGGAGACCCAAAACATTGGAGCCACTCCGGAAAAACGCCAACCGACTACGCCGCCTTGCGAAAAAAGAACGTACCGTCGAGTCACAACAAGCCTACAAAAAAGCTCGTAACACTTTCAACCGCGCCATCGACAAGGCCAAGGAAGACTCGTGGGCGGACGTCGACCACACCAACCTTTTTCAGGCAAAAAGGATAGCGTCAGGCCGCAAGGCCTCGTCGCTGGTAAGCACCATCCTAACCGAGGATGGGAGGACTTGCTCAACTAACGACGAAAAGGCTGAAGCCCTCTTCGCAGCAACATGCGTTGCCACAGCGCCGTGCCGCTTAACCAACACTAACCACCTCATCTTCCCACTAACAGAACGAATCTCTGAGGAAAAGACGCCGACCTTCCTGTCCGTCATCACCAACGAGAACCTAGCAGCAATAATCAGCGACATCCCACCCAAAAAGGCGCCCGGAGCTGACGGCATCCAGAACTGGGTCTGGAAGCTCATCTGGGACTCGGTCAAATTACACGTCAAGTTTCTTTTTCAATGCATTACCATAACCGGCATCATCCCTCAAGCGTGGAAAGAAGCGGTTACAGTCATGATCCCGAAGCCGGGGAAGTCTGATTACACACTTGCCTCAGCTTACCGGCCAATCGCATTACTCATAACACTGAGTAAGATTTATGAAAAATTATTAACTGTTCATCTGTCAGGTTACTCGGAGAAGTTGAACTTCATCCACAATGGCCACTACGGAGGACGTCCCGATAGATCTAGCCAAGAAACGCTAGTACATCTAATCACATGGATCAAGAGGGAGTGGGCGCGAGGGAAAGTCGTCGGTGCTCTGTTTGCAGATGTTAAATCCGCGTTTCCCTCGGTGCATCATCCCAGGTTACTCAACACTTTGGAGAAGAAAGGTGTCAACATCCAAACTCTTAACATCATTCACGAATTCCTAGCCTCAAGAACAACAACATTAACATTCAATGGGTTCAAGTCGCACCCCTTCCTGCTCAATCATGGTTTGCCGCAAGGCTCGCCATTATCCCCTCTCCTTTACCTGCTTTACAACTCGTCTCTGCTTGAAATCACTGATAATATTCCCACAGCATCGGCCCTAGGGTTCATCGATGATGTGGTATTAGTTTCTTCTGCTAATGACACACACCAGTTAGGCTCGCAGATGCGCACCCTCTCCTTTCGCCAACAACAGTGGGCTAAGGACCATGGAGCGATCTTCAATGTTAAAAAGACTTTTTGGGTCTTGTTTAGCCTACAATCCCACGAAGTAATACCCACGATCGACTTCGCCGATAGGAAACGAATCCAGCTGTCGCCGTTTGCCAAGTGGCTCGGCGTAAAAATCGACGACAAGCTCACCTTCAAGCAACAAAAGCTGGACGTGGCTGCCAAAGGTAGACAGAGGGCGGGTTTCTTCGCAGGTCTGTCAAAGACAAGCTGGGGCATCCCGCCTCGACTCTTCAGGATACTGATGACTACAACCATCCACGCGGCCACGGACTATGGCGCGATGGCATGGCTGCCGACAGAACCACCTAAGTTCTTTACTGACCAGCTTACAGTCATAGATAACATATGTGCTAGAGCGACTCTAGGAGCCCTGTCTACCACTCCCTCGACCTTCCTACGCCACGACCTCAACTTACTTCCAGCAAAAGCCCGGATACAAAGCAAGGCCCTGAGTTTCATGGCGAGATCTCTTGCTAAGTCACGAAAACATCCTTTCTTCCCTTTAATACAACAAGCCCAGCATTCTAACCCAAAAAGTCACAGAAATCCGTTTCACTTGTTTTTTCAGCACCCCCTTCACAAAGAATTCGAGGAATTTGTCACACAACTACCAGTTGATCCGGCTTCGACACTCATCAAACCACTCAATTACTCGACCATCCTCCAAGAAGACGAGAACATAGCGAAAATCAACACCCTCCAGCTCAAACCCTCACCGCAACACCTTCTCATTTTTTCTGATGGCTCACGCATCCCAAAAAAGACCACTGCAGCTGCAGCATGGTGCGCTAACAATAACTCTTCCAAATCTGAACACTTAGGGCCAGCCCGATCCCACGGCATCTATCAAGCCGAATACCGAGGGGTACAACTAGGACTGAAGATTGCCCTAGAAACGGCGACCTCATACACAAGAAGAACCACGATAATTCTCGATAACCAAGGAGTAGTAAAAGATTTACTATCAAACTCCTCATCGGTCTCCTTGCTCGATAACCGACAACAAACCTTCAAGATACTACAATGCCTACGTCAGAGTTTTCCGGGTATGCGCGTCACGGTGCGATGGTGTCCTGGCCACAAAGGAATTCCCGGAAACGAAAAAGCTGATAAGATTGCTAACTCTCTGGCAAAAAGAAGCTTACCAAGTACCTTCACTAACACCCCAAATACCGCAGCTTTCCTTGCCGCCATTAAAGAATGGAGGACAACTCAGACTGAAACCTTTGACAAAAAAGAACTAAAACATCTAGGTCATCAACCCCAGCCCAAGAAACATCTTGATGCCCTTTCACGACTACTTAAACACGAAATTGCCACGATCACACAACTGAGATCAGGACACGCGCCCCTTAACGCTTATCTCAACCGATTCAAGCAACCAATTGACCCGGTTTGTGAATGCCAAGAAGGCATTGAGAACATTGAACACTTTCTATTCATTTGCCAGACACACGAACGACATCGAAACCAATTACAACATGGACTTCACGAGTTCTCTGCAAAGATGGACAAACGCATCCTTACCAACCCCGCCTGCCTCAAGCTAATTGCAACATATTGTAACTCCACTTGGAGATTTGCTAACCGATGGATATGGGCACGTACCAACAACCATCAACTTCTACCAAACAGGACACAACCAATAGAGTAATTTCTATTATCTCCATACTTCATCGCCCTTTCCACATTATTATATACAAACATGTAACTTAGATGAAACAGCCAACAGTAACCCTTTCCCCTGACACAGCCAGAGGGGTTTTACCGGTGCTGGACATATTACAAGTGTTTGATAGCCTAGCGGCTACAAAAACACTTAAAACAATGAAAAAAAAAAAAAATGGTGCATCTGGAAATGGTCTGGCGGAAATACTGGATTCGATTGCTGGAGAACAGCCCTTGTTGTTGATTCCGTCCCAGATATAGCCTCGTAAAAACTTATGCGACATGTCTTCTTCCACAATCATCTCCTGTTTCCTTTTCGATAATCTGTAATTCACTTCATATGTCAGTTCTTGTGATAAATATCATATTGATAAAATGAAACATTTTTTAGATTGGGATAGAGAAATACCAACCCAAAGACAGATGTTTTATCTCCTTCAGGTATGCTCAACTCCTGGGTGCTGGTTCCGACACCCTTTGACGTTCTGTAAAATATGACATACATTAGTTCTCGTACTGAGTCTCTTTAACACATATGTCTCGACGATTCTTAAACTTTTTTAGGAAAAACAATATGAAAAAATACCAACACATCGGTGTTGTCGGAGACATTTTTCACCCAGCTTACAGTTCCCGAGGTTATATGCGAAGCAATACTGCTCTTCTTCCCGCATATTCCTTGTATCTTCAACACCCAATCCGTTTTTGTACTTATAGTTATGATTATAGTACAAAGGTGAATTTTGAGGTTTTGGAACAAATGAGTCTCGTTGGTTTGAACGTTGTCTGGATGGACCTTGGTAAGGTCATGAACTTGTTGACGCTTCTGGTTGTCGTATTTTGAAAGCTTTTGCCATATATTTCATTGCGAGAGTTGAAAGAGACTTATGATCAAAATCCCCAAAAGACAAATTCTCCTTAGCTGCAAAATTTCGACGCAAAGCTGCGTCAAAATTCGCCACACAAATCCAATCAGCTTTTGAACCGTCCGACATGAATTGATCTTTGATAAAATCAGCGTATTTTGAAAAATCCTCGTAACAACTTGGAAATGCTTCCTGATAAGTTTTTTGAAGAATGTCGAAGTAATAGAACCATTCTTGAGTGTTGACCAATTTTTCGGATAGTGCTTTGTTTTGTAAAGATAAGTTTTTATCTTTTCCGTCCAAAGTAAGTGGTGCATTATAACCTTTTTGTTTCGCCATATATTCTCCTTTAATACGACGGAGGTCAATGTATTCTCCTTCCAACAATTCTTTAGATAGAGTTTTAGCAAAATCTGCACGTCTAACTGATCTGTTAAATCCTTTGACCGCCAAGGACAGGCTTGATGCGTAACCTTTTTTAGCATTAGCAAACCGAATTGCTCCAGGTGTGTAGGAACTTTCTGAATTCGGGCCTGATAGAGCTCTGGAAGACCAATCCCATTTCTTCGATTTCTTCGCCAATTTGGCATCTGAATCATCTGAATCTTCGGAGTCGATGTCCGTTTTATGATGTTTTGATTTCTTACTACGCTTCTTCTGACTGGCAGGAGGACTAGATCTTGCTCGAGATGATCTACTTTCTTTTTCATTCTCGGCATCCAGCAGGTTTCTTGCCGTTTGGGCCATGTCGATTTCTTTTTGGGTGAGAATATGGACTTGGCCCGTTTGTTGACCCCCTTGAAAATCTTTCCTTCTTTCCAGAACAATATCATCCGGAAACGTTGGATTCGTAGATATGTCAAACACGTATACCGGGTCATCATCTGATGTAACCGGCCTTGTAGGAATAGGTCCCTCATTCTCATGGATGGGACGACCGTTATCTTTATCTGATTTGATAAGGTCGGACGCAAACTTGGACCATTGTCGGTACCAGTTTGGTGTCGTACGGAACAATCTCAGCAAATGATGATCTGATCTCTGCCATAGATCTACCGTTGGAACCGCCAACTGATTCATATTCAGTGGATAAGATTTCCAACTTCTCGGTGACCACTTTTGCATCATTGTAATCAAATGATCCTTCATTGCTCATTTGTAGGTTTTTTAGAAAGATATATTAAGAGGAAGCTTTTTTATAAACCTTTCTTTATCGAAAAAACTTGTTTTGAATGGAACTTGAAGATATAACTATAAAAGCAATGATGAATAAACTTTGACGATGGTGATGAGAATGGGAAAAGTTGGATTTGAAATGGTCAACAGGATGACATCATCCTGTAATCAGAGATTAGTTAAAGTGAAAAAAGCCCCGAATTGTTAGTTACAGGACCACATGTACATATCCAACTTTCCCCATTCCACTGTGTTAATAACCAGTTACCAACAACGAGTTGATTTGATCATTTACAGGATACAAAGTAGAAGCCGGGCACGAAGCCGGGCACGTGCCCGGCTTCTACTTTGTATCCTTCAATTGTTCAAGCTACTTCTGGAGTGTGGACAAAGGGAATCCGCCATGTGATTCTGGAACACCAAGGATGTCTGGATTTTGTTTTGTTTTCATCGTTATATGCTCTAAATGTATCACACATTATATTTGCCTTTGGATATTGAATCATGAACATTTACATGGCCTTTAACACTGTCACCATGTAAATATCCTTGGAGCACACTGATGTGCGCCCACAAAGGTCTTTCCTTAGACTCTGTAATTAAGACCCATCAAAGAGGTGCCATAACAGGTGTATCTTCCCCTCATCAACTGCAGTGTTGACAGTCAGATGACCCAAGCTGAACACAAAGGATTCCGTAAATCCTTCAAGAAATCACTATTCACCAAGGGTGCTCAACAACAAGCTCAGTCTAAATCCTACCAAAATACTTTCAGATTTGTTTCAAAACTCTCCACGTGTGCGCATCAACGTGCTACAAGGATATTGACATGGTTAGCATGTCTTTTTTGCAAATTTGAACTACAATTCAAGAGAGGTTTCTCATTTTTGAAGATTATACATTGAAGAATACGTGCACTTGTTGCGTCAATTAGAAGAATTGTCGCGGAGATTACGTGTAAGACAACTCCTCCATCATCGATTCGGATTCTATGATTTTGAAGGTTTAATCTTGTGTATGGTCCTGTTTGACGGCATACTGATTCAAGTAGTTCCGGCATGCGTCCCGGTTTGGGGCATAGGACACATGTAATAAAGCACCACTCTGTAACTCGTTGCACCATCTAGATACAAATCTGTTTTAGTGAAGCAGGACTGCGATTTTGGCCATGGTATCTATCACCAAGATTTCCACTTATAACCGAGACTCGGGTCAAATTTTGTACCGTTGTGAAAGTAGCCCTGAAATGGCGGTAAATCTACCTTACCGCACCCGAGCTCCGCACTAGTTAGTGTTGGTGTTCAGTGGTGTGGAGCCTCGTCGAACAGGACCTTCTCCTCCATTACCCCGAGTATAGATGTTCGAGAGCTCTTGATTTGTCTCTGTTGCAACTTGCTGGGATGTGATCAGTCCAAACAAGTCTGATAACGTATTATCCGACCTTCAACACAGTTTGGGTCAGCAACTTTCTGCGACTGCCAGGAGGCATCGGAACGTGCCTGCCCTACGTCCTTTCAACGAGACATACATTTTCCTCGCTTGTTTGACATTGATGGTCTACTTCGTCGATTTCAAGTACGATGATAACGCATCCTCTCATTTTGCGCCGTCGCTACAGATATTTGAGCCTGATTCTCCGCTATCACTATTGATCCTCTTACGTACGGTCTAGAGCGGAAGTGCGGCAAAGAGGAGAATAAGAGGGCGATGTCTATGGCTGTGATGCCGATGCTGTTCTGTCAAACCTGAAATGGTGTTTAAAGCCTCCCTCGGCAAGCCCAGTGGCTGCGTGAAGGGACGTCAAACCACTTAAAGACATCGCCGCGGTGAAGTTGTTTCCGTCAAGGTTCGACTTTAAATGCAAGAGAAGTTTGGGACATGGCATTTCAATTTTTGTACTGGAAGCATGCTTGTGTCTCTTTTTTGTAGATCCGACCGTCCGGCCTATCAGCAATTCACGATATGATGATGGTTGTGCGTAACCCATATGAAAATAATTCCCCGCATTCTTTCAAGTGCCTTGGTCATCGCCATCCTATCATATATGCATGTATGCTCCTGTTTCGACGGATCATAACTCATCCACAGGATGACTCCTTGTCTGTCCAAAGCCATTGACATCAGTAGCCGTATCAGGGTACATCTGCTAAAACACATGTGTCATAGCCTTCCACTCTAAATCGAGGGATACGGAAGTACGTAGAGCGGCACATGTCGGGGACACAAGTCTGCGCAAACTTAAGTGGTGCGCTCAGGATTTTATTGAACTCAATTCCAGAGTACAGAGTCTGAGGTACGGAGGGAAGGGAAGATAGCGAAGACTATCATTCCATTTGGTCATTTCATTCACTCCTTCATTGATCGCCGGAGTCGATTGTGTCCTCGAAGATCTGGTCTCACCAGTCCCTGAAACGGGAACTTGAGATCATCTCGGTAAGATCGGCTGGTACAATTACTGAAGGACGGCTCAGACAAATTAGGTAATGGATATCATAGGAGTGATTGACTTATAAATACCCTCGTAATGCTGTTAGAACTTCCGTTCCTTTGCTATCAAGCAGCCACAATTTTCACCGTCTAGAAGCCTTTAATAGCATTTTTAGTAAAGATCCATCCGCGAATTTTCCTCTGAGAGCACAGTGAATCATTTTTCGACGTAAATATATATATATATATATATATCTTACCTATCCTCATTGATCAATTTTTAGTCCATATTCCATCTTTCCTGCTCTTTGCAAGATCTTTCAACTGCCTCTCCACATAGAATCCTCTTCTTTGTTACACATCATGGGCTCGATGCTAAACAATCGTTTATACGTTTTATTCTTCATTTCGCTTGCTTTGAGTTGGTCGCGGTCTCGTGTTTTGGAGAAAAGAAGGTTCGCGATAGGGGAAGAGCTACCAGTGGATAGTTTTCGAACGCATGCTATATCCTTTGAAACCGACGCGCTCAACTCGGAAATATCTGCATTGTCCGTTGGGAAGTCTAAGCCCTTGGTCAAGCTGCAGAAATCGACCTTGAAAGAACCCAAATTCTTCCCTCCATGTACGTCGTTTCGGGCTATAGCGGCACACTTGCATTCCCTGATGTATTTCCGTCGAGATCTGTCTATCCTATCAAAAGAACTAACACTTTGTATCACTCTGTATCTTGACTCCGTTATATACCTGGCAACCCTTGATTGTATCAGATGTCGGAGAATTTGTTCACCCTCAAGTGGAGCACGCCGATACTTGGACCTTACTCCAGACGGTCGGTCTTCTATTCCCGGATAGTAGACAGACAGAGTTTCTATCTTTATGGAGGACGGATTTGGCAGGATACGTGACTCACAATATACAGCATATCCATGGTGTTGGCGCGTCATTGGCAAAAGCGGTCATTTCTATCGGTAGTGAAAGACAACATATGGTAGAAACACTCTCTGGATTCATTGAAGGCAATGGACCATTGGTCAAGAAAGCTATCAATCTTTTTGATCAGGTTTTAGAAAAAAGAGGATCCTCTGGGGGTGCGGCTTTGTCGACCGGAGGGATAGTCGGAGTTTCGCAAGGGGATGTAAAGTTTTCGCTAAGGGATGCTTTTGGAGAACGTGCGTTGATGTTTCCTATGTCAATTTGCGTGAATGGACTGAATATTAAAGTTATTCTTACTTCATCATCTTTGAGGTAAACAGAAGCGTGGAAGAGAGTATCAGAAGCGTCTGAAGACGGTGATAAGCTTCTGAAAAAACTGACGATCTACGATGAGAATAACGTGCAACCTTCTTTGATAAAAGGAGAAATAAGTGATCAAGAATATCAAAGGTTGGCGAACCTAGTGACAAGCCTACAACGTGCAAAAAAGGACATCAAGACAAGCATTGATGTTTGGAAAAAGCTCATGGAAGAAAACCCACAAACCGACGACTCAATTGAAGCGTTGCGAAGCATCAAAACACGTGTTCATGGGTTGATAGAAAACTATAAACAAGACCTAATCAGTGACACTGACAGTATGGAGCAGTAATCGAGAGCGTCGCGCTACGAAGAACAATAAAGTCTCATGTCTACATTCTTGAACTATATAACCGAGGTGCTACCACATTTAGAGCACATCTATTTACAATTGAGACTGTCTCGACTAAAAAATGTCTCCTTTGAGAGAACAGTCATTCCTTTGTTATCATTATCACTTGTAGCCCTCGATAGTTGTATGCAAATCCACACAAGGATGATCCCTCTGATTTAAGGGAGACAAGAAGAAACTGACAACTCTTTATGAAACATATGATCCAACTTTATGAGCAAAAGAGAGGTGAGATGGAGAGAAAGCCGTAAGTGAACGCAATTGAGGACATGGTGGTGAAAGGTAATAAGCATTAAGAAATGGGATCGTAGAAATTTGCGATCATCACTTTGCGGTCATTAAAGACCGGAAAGACTGATGTCCGTAAAAGTCAATTTATCCCGGGGCAAATCATATTTTTACAGTTGAACCCTAATTCAGAATGATCGCAAAAAATACAGTCGCAAAAAGATCACCTGAAATTTACATCCCTGTACATACATTATATAATTTTGCAACCTGAACTTCGCGACACATTTTGATTGCAAATAAAAATCCTCGCAAAAGTACATAAATCGCCTCTAATCGATACTTTCACAGGCCAAGTCTCACAGTCATTTCAAAGCATCGCAAAACAATAACCTGAAAAGTCAATCATTTCGCACAAAATGTTCAAATTTGCGATCAAAGCAGATAATTACCAATCCAATCGGATTGATGAAGAAAGCAATCACTACCAATCCGACGGATTGATGAAATATTACCGATCCAAAGCCAAGGATTGACAGATATTGAAACGAGAGGAAAGGGGTGTCATAATGACTAGCCCTCATGATGAAGAAAGAAAGATCTTTTCGAGCTTTCAACTGATCAATTTGTTTAGAAACGATCATTTCGTTTTGCTAGTTCAACAACATCATCTCTTTATCAGAATAATCTTACATATCTCTCTCTCTCTAACCAATCAACCTCAACAATAACCACATCATAATTCAATTCCTCATTAATCTCAATTATCATTTATTTCCACCTTTCAATCAGTTTCTACCGTTTAATTCCACATTTTGATCAGTTTTGCTTTATCAATAATACCCAATTGACCTTTAATCATTACTATCAAGAATTTAATCAATAAAATTTACGTTCACCAACATGAGTGACCCATCTTACTGTAGCAACTCTGAAGGAGATCAATATTCACATATCAGTGACTCTGAGCCTGAAATTTATGAAAAAGATGTATACAAAGACGAAGAAGATGAACAAGTTGTATACAAAGACAAAGACGAAGAAGATGAACAAGATGTATGTGAGGATGAAGAAGATGAAGAAGTTGAAGAAGTTGAATTCAAAGATGAAAAACCTTATCTTGCTTCGAAAAATCTTGTTACTTCTCCTCCGTTACAGTCTCAGGGAAACAAATCATCCAATTCTACAAATTCGACCAAGGGAAAACCTCCTCTTACTTCTCCGCCATTACAGTCTCAGGGAAAGAAATCCTCCATTTCTACCAATTCAACGAAGGGTCGGAAGGTGGCTATCAAAGTTAAGAAAACCTTCAGGCTACCCTTGGACCGTCCATCTTTCGAAACATTCATAGATGACAACACTACCCTTGACGACGAAGGTTATCCATTATTCCCAAATGGAAACACTGTCTGTCTTCGACTATCAGCCAAGCAAAAGTTCACCAACTGGGGGACTTTTGGATTCACTTATACATCGTCTGGTGGCAAAAGCAAAGGCCCAGGTGACTGGCGAACAGTCAGATATAGCTGTCTAGGGGTCATAGTCTGCAAGAGTCTTGGTTGTGATTATCTTGGATCACCGCCAACAGCAGCCCCCAAGAGAGCAGAATGGATGAGCAAGTTAGTATTTCAAAGTATCAATATTTTGAAAAAGATGATATTTCTGACCATTATCGCTCTCATATGGATTTAGACCTCAGAAATGTCCTGCTGCAAGGTGTACTGAGGAACTTCAATATATTGAATGTAATGACACCTTATGCCGGTTGGACGAACATGTCAGCGGCTGGGGCATCATACGCCACTCTGGGATCCATAACCATCGATGGCCTCGACGTGGCAAGCCGGACAAGTTGTCTTTGGCCAAGTTTGCCAAACGGGTAGTTGAAAACCCTGATGTGGGACCATTACGACACAAGGTACACTCGAATTCATTTCATTCTGCACCATTTCAAAAGATTACTAATAATTATTTGATTGCAAGGTCGGACGAGCTCCTGCAGGCAAGAAGGAAATTGTTACCGCTAGCAACATCCATGCAGGTTTTGGCAACCTACATCGGACTGGTTACTATCGACGTAAGCTCCTTGGGGAAGCAGGTGTTATCCCCGAAAAGAGTGTTCCAGGAGCGGCAGACAACTTCATTATGGACATGTATCACTGGTCTGAGTATGTTTTCTATTTCAAGATAATTATATTCTTTGTGATTACGATACTTATATATATTCTGCCACTTCTTTTTGGTCTTCCTGGTTTAATTCTGGCTTCAGGCGCGGTTTGAACGTTGTATCATGTTCTATGAAGCGTGTGAACATGCACATGACCTTTCAAACGGATTGGATGCATCAGCAGCTGATGGCTCGAGACGAGGACAACAGGGTCTATGGTGGCGGTCTCCTCTCAGACGTAACATACAAGTTTTTCAAAAACGGTTATCTTTTATCAACTTCTATGTATCACGAGGATCTGCGACGATGGATCCCAATTCTTTTGACTTGGCTGAAAGGCATGACGGAAAATCACTACGCCGCACACTTCAGTACCCTGATGAAACAATTCAAGCATGCCGAAATAACCGTCAAGGAACGTGATACGCTGGTTCGACAGGTAGTCGACTTTTCATTGGCCCAAGCGAACAGATTTGTCAAAGCGTACATGAAGGTTTTTAAGGAGACTGATCCGGCAGTGGCACTTTCCAAACTTCAAGGTTGTCATGAACATTTTTGAGCTCAAGTCACTCGGGTCAAGCGCAACCGAGCAATTATACCTGAAAAGGATGAGGTATGTGTTTAATTATTACAATTCCATTTGTATTTCATATTGCTGATATTTTTATATTTGAATTTACAGGATTCATTTCAAGCGCAAGCATCTTCACTTTTAAAACTAGACCGGCCAGGTAGTTTAACTTTTGATGAGAAGTTAAAAAAAATGATTAAGCAGTTCCCAAAAGCCAAACAGTGGCTTGAATGGTGGAAAGCATCCAACATAAAGTCAATGCTTTTCAAATCACGACAAAAGCAACTTGACGACGATAGCCTTTGCGATGACATCATGCCGTCAACAACAAATGCACAAGAATCGATGCATCGTGTGTATTACATGATAGCGTATGTTTTTGATTTTTCTTTGTAAGCTTTTGAATTAATCATTGAATTGCTTTTTTTCCTTCACAGCAAAGGAAACTGCTCCATTCAGATTGGTATCGTGCAGCTGTATGCCTTGGTGGCCTGTCTTGAAAGGGACCATGAGGACAGGCTTCGCGGTGTGGCAATAGTGTATGGGGATGAGGCTAAGAACTACAAGAAAGTAGCACAAGTTCTTGGCTGGACCAAGAAATCTCGAAAAAAGCGCGAAGCTAAGAACAATGGAAGACCCCCGGATACGACTGATGCATTGCTAGGACGTAGCAAGAAGCTTGGACGTCCTAAAGGTTCCGTGAATGTGGACCGGAACCCGGTCACTACGTACCCTGGATTTTATGCTTCCTCAACTCCTGGTCGTCAATTCAGGTGTTGGCTTGATGCCATGACTGAATGCTTGTATGCCATTCATACGGCGTTGTGGTACACCAAGTCTTCAGGAAAATCAGATCATATCTTTGCGAAACTATTGAAGTTTTTTTTGTCAAGGTCCACCTGGGAAATGGGTCAGGCAGGTAAAATTCGTAGCATCCTTTCTAATGGCCAAAATAGTCTCCACACAGCTATTCAACAACGATGTCCTGGAAGTTTCCTTCTGGACAGATACTCCTCTGCTGACCAATACTTCAGCGGTATTTTTGATCGGGAAACACGACCTAAGGAGCCAGCCTCTCCAGCAATCACACAAACTTTGTTTCGTGTTGACCTCAAACGCACATACACATGTCCAAAAAACAAAGATCATGTCTTAGTAGAAGTATCACATCTCAACACTATCATTTTATCGCACGAGAATTACAACGGTGATGAATCTTATTCTGAAACACCCCAGATCCTACATGATTGGGCTCCCACAGGTAGCTATCAAGGTTCAAATCGGTATTGTAAAAGCTGCAAGACCACGACGAATCCTCATGCCCAGCCTTACAAGGAATTCCACTCACGACTTCACCTCAATCCTCCACCTCCTCATCTCCATATCCAAGTTGACATTGCCTACCTACATGGAACAAATCGCTCCGAAGCCTTCAAGATGATGAGAGAGTGTAACTTACCATACGAAATGATACTCGACGGAACTATCTACTTAATGCGAGCACGAGGTTTTTGGAATGGTGAACATTATTGGTGTCAAGTGGTACGTACAGTAGGAAACCTGACCGGGGTATGGGGCCACAATGATTTGGAAAATGCAGGAATAGCGACGTTTCTGTCAAGTGATGTGGAAGTGATTGGGGGTCAAATAGCAAATACATCATGGGTGATGTATTCGCGAGCTCCTACAGATAAAGAAGCTTCTATCTCCAATGATGCCAACACGAAGATAAGCAGGTCTCTGGGTAAAAATAACGTAATTGTCCGACCTTTTTCACAACCAATTTGTGAGGAAAAAGAACATACCAATGACGCAGAAGGTGTGTGATTTCTTTCTTTTGCAATGTACTAGATTCTTGTTTATTGAGATGTTGCCATCTATTTCTATTATATAGAAATCGAAGCTCCTCCTTTGGCAAAGCTGAAGACCAAGCTACGTGAAACAGGTGAGTCTTTATTTGGTTGGTTTGCTTTACCTATTGTTTACAATCAGTATGAATTTATTTCTTGTAGAAACCAAGAAAGAAGAAAACGAATATGAAGATGACGAAGTTCCTCTGCCAAAGAAGAAGAGAATATCAAAGAAATCAAAGAAATCAAAGAAGGAGAGTCCACAACCAGGTGAGCAATTCGATTGTTTTATTCAGATATCATTTCTGCAGTCATTGATTCTTATGTTCTTATGTATGTTCTTCATTTATTTCTTGTAGAAACCAAGAAAGAAGAAAACAAATATGAAGATGACGAAGTTCCTCTGCCAAAGAGGAAGAGGATATCAAAGAAATCAAAGAAGGAGAGTCCACAACCAGGTGAGCACTTCGATTGTTTTATTCAGATATCAATTCTGCAGTCATTGATTCTTATGTTCTTATGTATGTTCTTCTTTATTTCTTATAGTTAAAAAGGAAACAGTTAATAAGACAACCAGGAAAAGGAAGATACGTGAAGAGAAAGAAGAAGGGGTTTTAGTTAAAGGAGCCAAAAAGGCGAAAGGTTGGAAAGGATGGGCCATTGTGGAAGAGGAGGAGGATGATGATGAGGTGTTGGAGGCCGCCGAAGAAGGTGATGAGGGTCAAAGTATTGCACCACGGAAGTCAAAGCGTACAAAACGCAAGAGAACGTAATAGCGTAGGTTACTCGATAATTTTTCTTTATTTTCTCGTCACTCTTTCAAGTTTCTCTTTCAAGTCTCTTTTTAGTCTTTTTTTGTTCTATTGAGTCTCACTCCTATTGTCAAGCGTAATTGGTATTCATCTTCTAGTCACTCCTTCGAGCTACATTTGTGTGTGTTACCTTCTTGACTTTCTTTGAAGTTTCCATCCTCATTTCTTTTTCTCGCTGGTCACTTTTTCTTGCATTTTGTTCAAGCTGTTTTCGTGCTCGTAATGAATTACTTTTATTTTTTTGAACGTAAAGTTTGGATCGCAAAATTACATTTTAAAAATGATAATTTTCACTTTTGCAATCTATATTTCGGAAAGTTTTTTACGGTCTTTGTACACTGCAAAACATTGGTCGCAAAACTCAACTTTACCCCAAAAGTTTACACTTTTACGAGTATTATTGTTTACGTACATTAATGTCCGCAAACTCATGACCGTAAAAATAAATAATTTGACACCTGTGGCCCAATTTTACGGTCATTATTTTACATCAATTTTTTTTGTGAGCTTTGGAAAAATTGGAATGATCGTAAAATTTAACTTTGCCCCGGGATTAATTGACTTTTGCGGACATCAGCCTTTGCGGTCATGGAAGACCGCAAATTTCTTACACCCCTTAAGAAATTAAGGCCCGGCGAACTATGAAGCCCTGTATCCCAAGTGACACTGGTTTAACACTTCCTTCAACATTGTATGTACACAAGGAATTGGCAGGAGGACCATGTGTTGAGGGAAAAGAGTCTTGGCGTGTTCCTGATCAGTTCTGATCAGCTTGTTAAAAGGTTGCAATTCTCTCAGAAAATCATACACTTTAGAGGTGCAATGCAAGCACGACATGAGGTTAAATATCACAATTACGCCCGTGCTACTTCTAGTTAAGCGTATGTAAGATTATGATGAACTTGATGTGTGCTTACATTGACAAATCATAAGGCTTCTACATGGTTTTGACTGAAAACTTATCGAGATATGACAAGATCTGGGATTGACAAGAATAAAATATATATAGTGCGATCAAGTCAAACCAACTGCAGAGGTCCTGTTATGAGCTCACTTTTATTACTACATGACTGACTAAGTACCAACAAGAAAAAAATAAGAAATAATTCGGGGTCATATCCAAAAAAATAATCTCGATGTAATAGTTGATATAAACAGTATGATTACTTAGACACAGACCTGAGAAGCAATGTATGAACCACCATGAAAAACAAACATTCAATTGCATGAAGAAAAAGTACTTTAATAAGCAAGTTAATGCCCCGTTAGGATAAAACTCCACAAAACACGAAATCTGAGCCCCCCGAGAAGACTGTGATATGAAAATGCACGCTCAAAGTGATCTAACTTTGGTTTTACTAGCACTCCTTTCCACCCTTCTACGTTTAGTTCGACCAGTTTTCTCCTCCCCTTCAAGTTGTACCTCGTCATCTTCTTTACTTCCTTTCGATAATCCAATCCCAAATGTCTCACTGACTTTTGCTTTAGGCTTAGCTTTCGAAGGTGCTTCCTGAACCGGTTCTTCGGACGGGATAAATGAAAGTTCCATTCCACCTCCAGGTAAAACCCGGACAGATTCAGATTTGCTATCAGAGTTATTTCCTTTTCCTTTCCGTCCTCCTTCAGTCTCACCCGCTAGACGTTTCCCAAATGTGGTCTGCTTTGATCTCGACCTAAGAGCCAATGCATCTGCATCATCTTGATCAATGAGCATTTGAGGACGATTGTTGGGCTCATATTCGTTTGAAGCTGATGGTGTTGGTATTTGTTGGGTTGTTGCTTTACGCTTCTGTCGTTTGTCTGAACTCTCGGCTTTACGTCGGCTCTTCTTCCAAATATCATCATCTTCACTACTATCATCTGAATCTTCAATTTCTTCTTCTCCATCCGATTGATTATCCGAACCAACTTCCGTACCCTCACTCTCAGAATCATGACCCATATCTCGTAATTTCTTCCTAACCGATGCAACACTTGATGGATTCACTGCTGCGTATTCTCTTGAAAATTCATCAATTTCGAAATCTTCATTTGTAAACAAGTCTTTAAATCTGGAGTCTTGTAATAATGATCCACTAGGTGCCGCTTTCTGTTCAGTATCCAATGAATGATCTTGTTGACGTTTACGTTGAAGTTTATTGTCTTGCTCAAGTATCCTTTCAGCGAGTTCTTTATTAATCTTGATTTCTTCCAACATCTTATCAGCTTCATGAGATTTTTGATGTGCTTTACTTGCTCGAATTCGACTTTCTTGTTGTTTTTCAAGTTTCTCTTTGACCAATTTATCTCGATGTTCAATATAAGCAAATGGATTAGCGATCGCCTTAGCCTTAGCATATAACCTTAGATCAACAAAATAACCATGCATATAAGGTCTTAAAGCCGGTGTACCAATCAAATGATCTAAAACTAAAGCTTTCAATTCTGAATCAGATACGAATTTATAATCATCATAAATAGCAGGTTCTTTTGATTCTTCCATCTCTTCTGTCATATTTTCCAAGAATCGACACCATTTAGGAGCTGGACCGAGTGCTGGAACAAAGTACCCTGTCATTGGACTTGCTTCATTTGCTAAAAAGATTAATCCACTTTCAGGATAGATATGCATATCATTGATAGGTGAAACTGGATTGACTGAAACTAAGTTTTCGGTGGTATGACGTGACCAGATCTTGACTACGTTTGAATCAGCTGTAGCAACGAACCCTTCATTCTGTCCGAATCCACTAGCAGCAATAGATGTAGGCCACTCGATCTTCTTGATGGGTAATCCGTAACCTTGATCTTTGGTTGTATGCGGCATAGCTGCTCTAAGATCGTAAAGTAAAGTATGACCACTAGAAGTGCCTACTGCTACTGTCAGTCCATCAAGGCGAGATGCTAGTGCTGTGACCGAAATTGGAACCGAATTTTGAGTAGTAGCCAAGTTTGATATAGGACCTCCACCTAATGATGAACAAGGTAAAGAAAGTCGACCAGCTCTAGCTCTAGCTCGATGATCCCAAAACTCTATTGTACCTTCGCCACTTTCTGTTTCAGTTCCTAAGCTAATAAGACCATGAACTGGATTGATATCGATAGTATTGATACCTAAAACTTCTTCTGATAATTGAAAAGGTGCTAAGAATCTACCCTGTTCTAAATTTAGTCTCCATAATTCTGATCCAGCTCCACCACATAATGCATCACAAGATGGAAAATGATAGGCTAAGGCTCGACCGTGTTTGGGTATCCGTACTCGATAGAGTGAAGCAGTTTGTGTATGTAAATCAAGAGTTCTGTCAGTTTGAAGATGAATTGTCTTTGTCCAATCCGTCGAAAGAGTCTGTAGTCATAAAAAACAAGCAATGTGAGTGAAATGCTTCACATCAATTTGTTTGAAATCCGAGAATGTGAATTTTTGAACTTACACAAAAGTCAATATTTTCACTATCTGTTACTCTATCAAATTTCATAGCTAATTCATCCAAATCAAACACTTTCATTCGTGGTTTATAAGTTCCAGTAGCGATCATATAACGTCCATCAGAAGTCGATTTAATTTTATTGGAAGCTTCAGGAAAATCAAAATCCTAAATAATCAAAGGTTTACAAATCAACTTCAAACCGATTCAATAATCCTTACAAGAACCTTTTCTAGATCACTAACCTGAATTAAACTTTTTCCTTCAGTACCCGGTGCAATAGGTTTTCGTTTTTTCTTAGCTTTGTCTCGATGAGCTCGGGTAAGAGTACTTCCAAGCCAATCTGGTTGGGTATGACCTGGTGCAACACCTCCATTTACAGTATATAGTTTCGTGTGAGTTCCAGTTGCGGTAAAAGTTGAAGGCATTCTTGATGTTGGTTGAGTTGGAAATCTTCTCAATGTGGTTCAGCTGTTCAACTTTTTTTGTGGTGTGAAATTACAGAAAAAGGCAATACAGTCTACCTCATGTTATAGGGATATTGATATGCTAGTATGCAAAGCCTGTCAAAAACAATACCAGTTCCCATACAGCGATTTTATTTCCCTGCCACAAGCCGGCCAGCTCCGCCGATAGCTCCGGGTGGAATTTGCTACCGATAAATCCACCTAAAGCAAGTTTGATCTCGCTTCTTGATAAGTAAAAGGATATCATCCCAAGCCTGCATACTACTATCATAGCCAACCCGAAGAATATATCAATCGCACAGGCCACTTCGAATTCATAAACGATGTCAGACGTAGCTTATCTCAAGAGTTTACTGGGCGTCCAGTCAGAAGCTTTCCTCTCTGCGATGATCACCTTTTCGAATTAGAATCTGACAAAAATATTTCTTTTCCATGTGATCAGCCCAGATTTCCCCAAGAAGGTGTGTTATTCACTTTCCAAAACGAGTTCTTAAACATGAAAAGCCAGATTAGATTGAACCTATGACAATGACAATAACTAGGGAATCGTCTTTTTAGACCTCTTTCCAATCTTACGAGGTAAATCATCTTATATCACATTTGCATGCTTTCCAGAACGATATCTGAACTCACGATTGTTTTTCCATCATCATTAGACCCATTGGCATTTGAAACTTTGATAACCCATTTTATACATCATCTAACATCAGAGACGATACCTAAATTAGAGAACAAAAAAATTGATGTAGTCGTAGGATTAGATGCTAGGGGATTCCTTTTAGGTCCAGTTCTAGCTATGAGATTGAATTGTGGATTTGTACCTATTCGAAAGAAAGGTAAATTACCTGGTCAAGTAGTAGGAGCGGAATATGTAAAAGAGTATGGTACTGTAAGTAAATTCAAAATGGCTTTTTGGGAAGATTAAAAGGGTCAAACTGATGAGTCGATAATTTTTGCATCTTGATATTCAGGACGTATTCGAAATTCAAGCGGATTCTATCAAGCCTGATCAAAATGTCATTGTTATTGATGATTTGATTGCTACTGGTAAGTGATTCGATTATGAAAACATTATTGATATAAACAGGTTCATAAACTCACCTGGAATGATTCATAGGTGGATCGGCAAAAGCAGCCGGAGAGCTAGTAGATAAACTAGGTGCCAAAGTGATCGAATACTTGTTCTTGATTGAAGTTTCTTTTTTGAAAGGGTCTCAACACCTCAATGCTCCCACGTATGCGATGATCAAGGATTGAAAGTCAAAAAAATAATATTTGTATATACATATTTGTATCAGTTGATTTATCTTGCTTCAGCGGTTGTTTCAAGGCCGATGGAATGGAACAGGGCACGTCATAAATATCTTTCGAATCAAAAAATCTCCATTTTTGAGCAGTAGCCAGTATGATGCATCCGCTCAACCCGTTCATAAGTTTTCAAACAAATACATTCTCATCCTAGGGATATGTTTTTGAAACCACTTCCTGGGAACACACTGCTAAGGAAACAGTGAGCAAGCATGAGTAAAATTTCGATCCTGCCTTGAGGTTGTTGTAGGACAAGGCCATACCTTTACTTTCATTGTAGTCCCACTTTCTCAAGAGTTGGTTGAGTGTTTTCTAAGCAGAACTCAAATGAAGCTCCTGCCGTTTTGCGTACTTGAACTTCCTTCACCCGTGTGGCCTTTTCGATAACCAAACCCCAGGTAAAATTTTCATGATAAAACTCCGCCACTACTTACAATCCAGATTCAGTGGGCTTCAAACCTTTCAAACGTCCTTTATTATGGTCGTGCAACAACCTTCATTCCCCCTATGATATGGCTCAACTGGGTTACTCTCATAAAAGTCGCGACAACTTACACCAAGAAGATATTTGATTCGAAACAACAATGGACTAATAGACGGACTCGTTCTTTCGTACAAAAGACATCAACGTAAACTCCAACTGGACAGGTATGTACTGACAAAGAAAACACAAAGAGGCCAATGACACGACTACACATATAGTTAATTGCTATCCAAATTTGCATCAAGAAGTGTGAATTCAAAGAGCGTAGAAACAAGGATTGAATTGAAGATTTGGTGTATGTATATGAAAAGCAAGAGCCTTTGGGATTTCTTGTCCGACTGACTTTGGCAAAGCTTACTTGCGGTGTGAGTTTCTCTTCCCTTATTGACCTTTCTTCTTTTTGTGCTTGCCTGAGCCACCTGATGAGTAGGGCTCACAGTCTGAATCGCCCTCCTCTTTTACACCGGGAACGTCCGCCCAGCCCACCCTAATGAAAGTGCAATCGCTGCCTGTATAATCAAAAGTTCCCACAAGGTCCTGGAATTGCAAGAAAATGTAAGGAGTCAGGATGATTTATGGAAAGTTATAGAAAGGAGGAAAGGTTGAATCTGATTGCGAGGCAAATTTCCAGTGCTCACCCAAGTTGGACAACAAAAAAGACTGCCTTCCGTTGCGGCGTCACAGTGGTCACCGGCATGAGACCAATCGTTCCATGCCAAGACACCTATCAGAGATTGTGACCATCACAATATCAGCAATAGACAGAAGATGATGACACGCAGGCAGAATGATCTTTCCATATCAATGGATCCACTAACCCTTGTTCAGTGAATATTTTTGACTTGGGTCGAGCTCCCCGCTACCCAATTCTGTAGAGCATAAGGGCACGATTGAGTTGTCGACATTCGGGTCGGAGACGTCACCACAATAGTCTGGGGTGCAGAAGTGAGCGCCGCTGGCTGTGACTTCGGCAGGCGATATATCAAAGTATACGACGTACGATGCTAATAAGCAGAACAAGAAGAGCCTCATGATGAACAATTTATAAAGCGAAATGCGAATGGAAATGGTACAGGTATTGTTTAGTAGACGTAATGTGAATTTGGAGTGAAGAATGGTCCTGGATGGTCGAGAAACAGAGCAGCTTTATAGGATCCTGCTGAGGTACTCCTGGCATTTCCATTTCAAATTGAGATGCTATTCTTGATATTTATTCCAAGTTATTTTGAGTCTCTGTTGAAATTGTGTCGTGATCTGTCGTGATAGCTCGAAGGTTTTCACATCCCAGCATATCAAAGCTCCACGCTGTTACAAAAACTCAACTGAGTCCCTGGAGGAATTCCTTGGTTTGTATCTAAACAGGACCCAGGAATGCGCCTACAGAGGTATCTGATGTAAATTCCGACGTTTTGTTGGCGGGTTTTTAGGGCACTAAACGACACATTCACAGCACCTACAGTAGTGCAAAATGTGCGTGACATTAAAGGCTTTCGTTTAAGCTAGCTTTCAGCCTCATAGCACCAATACTGCCTGAGATAATGGGATGTAACGGTCAAAAAGAGCCTTAAAATCAAACGTCGGAATCAGGCCTTGGAGGCACGAAAAAAAATTGCGCCAATCGATTTTGCGCGAAAGTGAGGGGAGTTGAGAGGCTGGGAGTAGGCTCATTTGATAGCCCTAGTCCATGCACATCTTTTGAAGTGCTCTGGACCTTGAGACAAGGAGTGGTGTGTTGTGTAGAGCCCAAAAACTGAAAAACAGGTTTCATCAGATACCTCTGTAGGCGCATTCCTGGGTCCTATCTAAACTCCTGCGCTCGAAGCGTGCGAGACGCAGCGTGGGACTTTGTTGAGTTTAGTTTGTATCGGACATCTCTCACAGGCAAGGAACCTGTGTTACAGTCAAACCGGAAAAGCTTGCCACCAATTCCCCGCCAATTTGCTCGAGTTTTGCGGGCAAAATCGGTCAAGCTTTTCCGGTTTGACTGTATTTTGTAAATATTGCGATTTGACATTAGTCATGAGTATGTCAAATCAATAGAATGTGACACCATATTTGTATAACTATAACCGCGGTCTACCGCGGTATTGTTATGTATCTCCGTTCTCGATGGCCGCGTCGGAACTCGGGAGTATCGTCACACGACTTCGCAGGAAATTGCCACCTCGTGTGGCAGTGGGATGTCTCACCTATACTTATTCAATTCCCATGGTGCTCCTCGCACGCTAGAGAAGCAGCGCGGGACTTGGATAAGTTTAGATGTCACCCCAGGTAAGTACTCAAATGATAAATCTGGCTGGGCCTGGCTGGGCTGCTAGTACTGAAACTGTTAAAACAACACAGTGACACATTGAACTTGCCGGAAGCAGGTGTTGAGGGTGTGAATGATAGACAAGATGATATGTAACTGTAACAATTTTGAATATGTTGTGAACCACCTCGTGTGGCAGTGGGATGTCACCTATGTATACAGTTGTCTCTGAAATAACCCATACCTTTTTATGGAACCCAAAAGGTATGGGTTTTCATAGAGTATGTGTTATCACAATGGTCTTCTGGGCTAAAAAGTGGAAATTATGGACCAAAAAAAGCATGGGTTAGGCCAGAGTATGTGTTACAAGGGGTATGGGTTATTTCAGAGTTGACTGTATTTATCCAATTCCCATGGTGCTCCTCGCACACTAGAGAAGCAGCGCGGGACTTGGATAAGTTTAGATGTGACCCCAGGTACTCAAATGGTAAACCTGGCTGGGCCTGGCTGGGCTACTAGTACTGAAACTGTTACAGTCGTTCTCAGAAATGTTGGAAAAACGCAAAATCTCGAGCTGAGCTCGGGGTCCGTGCGCTGAGCAGTGACACGCAGATACACTACGGTCCAATCAGGACATCCGGTGGATGTCCTGTCTTGCGACATCCAACGGAGATCTGCCCGATCTCCGTTGATTATCCTCACAGAGGAGGTCGCGCGGATGAGAGCAAGGACATCGGCGCGATATCCTTGCTTTAGGTTCCGCGCGACGCTGAGAGACCTGATTCAATTGCCAAAACGCATTCAAATATGTAGTTCAAATGGTTTGGACCGCTTTGAATTGGGTTCTGGGTGCAGGAAGCCCAGCCCAGTGCGACCTATTGTAGTTCTCGATTTGGGGCAATTGGTTACATTGATAAATAGTAAGCAAGGATGAGTTCGTAATTTCATCCATTGGATCATCAACAAGAAGAGTACAAACAGTTGAAAAAAGGAAAAAAACAATAACCAAAAAAAATCGAGTTGAGAATTGTATAAAAGAGATGATTGAGGGATTGTAAATATAAAAGGATGAACCAAGAGACCTGCTCATAAGTGTTGGATTGACTTGTGAAGTGTATAGTAAGATGAAGGGGACAAATTTGTAGAATATGAAGGAACAAACATGGCCATAGAACGAGGCCAAACGAGGCCGAACAGCAAAGGTTGATGAGAAGATCTGAGGGTACAAAAATGATCAAGTTTGAAATTTGTGAAGGGGGAGAAAGAGGAAGAAGCCAACGCACGAGTTCCTCTTATGAGAAGCCCTTCAACAAAACTTTCTTTCAATCTCAGACCACTGTCAAGGTCTGAGCAAGCCGTGGGACTCGTCTCAGGGTTCTGTCTTATGTGTCAACCGGACTCAAATTGTTGACAGCCAGAACCCAAAAGACATCGCGAGGATATCTTGCAGTCATCCGCGCGATGTCCTTGGGGAGGATGAAGAATGGACATCCTCCCCTGTCAACCATTGACCCGTAGTGTACAAACACTGACAAAAACTTTGATTTTGACAGGTATCTCAAGATGAAAATTTGTTTACTTTCCATCATACCTCGATGACCACACACCTATCTTGCCAATGGCCAGGCTAACGGACCGATCTCTTCAGAAAAATGGTGACAACGTATGATTTCATGGTTAAGGGATTGTAACACGAGCTGAGGATCAGAGGAAGGATGGCATGGAGAGGACACAAGGGAGTTGAGGTTGGTGAAAGGGACACTGATCTCCACTCGACAGCTGCCATGACTTTTCCGTGACACATGTCATGAAAAAGTCACCTCCTCGGGACCACGACCTCAGTATAGTAGAGAACAAGATAAACAAAAACGCATAAGTATGAAAATAGCAAGGATTCCACAATTTTGATTTACCTATAGTAGAGAACAAGATAAACAAAAACGCATAAGTATGAAAATAGCAAGGATTCCACAATGTTGATGTGGAATCTTGGAGCAAACAGGAGAGGTTTTGTTGACTTTGGCACGTGATGTCTGTGCCGCAGTCGTGCCCGAGTCATGTGACCACAACACCCCCCCCACGACAAGTCACAGACATCCATCAGAGAAATAAAACAAAATCACAAGTAAAGAAACAATATAAAATGAGACAAAACACACACAATAATAACACTAAAGAAACATATCTACGCGCGCAGAATCAAAATAAAAAATAAAAAATAAAAAACTCTCTCTCTCCTTCCATTCTTTGATCTACTTTTTTTGATTGATTTATTTTTGATAATTGGATATTGAATTTTAAGAAAATTCGCGTTATCTGGAATTCTTTCCCCCGAGACAAAAACCACATTCACCCAGTTAAACTGGTATAGTCGACCTCTGTCTACGGAATCGGTTCCACCAGAAACGTTGATAAAATTTGAGACGTGGATAATCTGACATAAAGATGATTCATGAATTCTTCTACTAGTGATTTTCATCGAGTGAGTCTGAGATTTTTTAGAGCTAGGTCATGCAGTGTTGGTCCAAGTGGTTTTGTTAAGATGTCGGCTCGTTGAGATTTTGTGTCAATCCAATGAAGAAAGACTCGACCTTTGTAGACTTGCTCGTTAATGTAGTGGAATTCGCGATCAGTATGTCTCGTTCTCTTATTTGAAGAATTATCACTTGCAATGTGGATTGCAGACGTGTTATCACAATGCATGTTTACTACGTTGCCGTTTCCTGTGATATCCTCAATGAGATTCCTTATCCACACAGCGTCTCGACACGCCGTCCCCATTGCCATGTACTCCGCATGACACGTTGAAGAAGCAACGCACGTCTGCCTCTTTGATGTCCACGAGATTGGACAGTTCAGAAAGTAAGTTATAAAGCCATGTGATGATCGTGCACCTTCTCCTCCCCAATTAGCGTCAACGTAGGTGTGTATTGGCGTATCGACTTTAGATCTTATCGGTTTATTTTTAAGCTTTTGGACACCATTGGTGTTTACGTACCTAATTAGGTGCTCGATGGCATTCCAATGTTGTCTTCTAGGGTCAGATGAGAAACGGGCTAAGTAATTGACGGCGTATGTTATGTCCGGTCGTGTCGCGACTGAGAGGTAGTTGAGGCTTCCTATGGCAGATAGGTACTTTTCTGAGCCAAATTTTTCTTCTTCTTCAGTTGGTGTCATAGGGTTTTTTTGAAGGTTCATCGGTGTTTTTGCTGATTTCTCGTCTGGTAAAAAGGACTTGATTATCTTCTTAGTTAGTCCTGGTTGAGATAGGGTGAAACTGCCATCCTCATTCCTCTGGACATTCACTCCGACAATTTGATCTAATGACGTATCCCATTTAATGAGTAGTTTCTCCTTCAGCTGATTATGAATTTCTCGAAGGAGTTCGGTTGAGCTTCCGGTGACACATCCGTCGTCACTGTGTAACCAGATTATACAGGTGTCATTTCCTCTACGGTAAATATAAAGTGATTGGTCATATTGGCTACTTTTGAATCCCATCTCAGTAAGAATCTTGTGGATGTGTTTCCACCAGCATCTTGCTCCTTGTTTAGGTCCATATAATGCCTTCAGTGCTTCTAAGACTTGGTTCTTCTTACGTGCTTCACACATGTAACCTGTTGGAATTGAGAAATAAATGAGTGAGTCTATATCACTATGGAGATACGCTGATGTGATATCAAATGAGATAACGAAGTTCCTAGTTAAGTGCTCTCTCGAGAAGTCGAGCCGGAAACTTATCCGGACCCTCAGTGAAGGTTCTCACGAACCTTACAATTATACAGGTGTCATTTCCTCTACGGTAAATATAAAGTGATTGGTCATATTGGCTACTTTTGAATCCCATCTCAGTAAGAATCTTGTGGATGTGTTTCCACCAGCATCTTGCTCCTTGTTTAGGTCCATATAATGCCTTCAGTGCTTCTAAGACTTGGTTCTTCTTACGTGCTTCACACATGTAACCTGTTGGAATTGAGAAATAAATGAGTGAGTCTATATCACTATGGAGATACGCTGATGTGATATCAAATGAGTTTACGGGCCAATTCTGATAAGCAGCCACTGTGAGTAAGATTCATAGACCAGCAAACGTCGCCGTTGGTGCGAAAGTTTCCGTATAGTCAATGCCTTCCTGTTGACGAAAGCCTTTTGCCACTAATCTAGCCTTGAATTTGATCGTATTTCCTTCATCATCTACTTTTTTATACGCAAACACCCACTTCAAATCAAGTGGTACCAAACCTTCCTTCTTATCCACCACTTTCCACACTTTCATTTTATTCATCATGTTCATTTCGTTGTCGCATGCTTCTTTCCATCTACCTGATTCATTTGATCTCATAGCCTCTGCGAAAGAACGTGGTGGCTTGAGAATTTTGAGATAATCTTCACCGCTTAACGCGTGACTTGCCGCCGCATCTTGTTTATCAATCTTGATTTCTTCTACAAAGTCTCCTAGTTTAAGTGCATTGATGATATGCTGAATGCTTCCTTTCTTGTTCACGTTTTGATTCAGGATTTTATTTAATGAATTGGACGATGTAATCTCTTCATCTGACTTTGTTGGCAATGATTCGACTTCGTACGGGAATTGAGCTATTGCTGAAGGGAATACAGTCTTTGAAACTTCATCGTAGAAGAGCCAACCTTTTCCACCTTCAACATAACCAATCATCACACATTTTTGAGCTCTGTCTTCTAATTTGCCTGGTTGTCGTTGTCCTTGGTGAATGTGTATGAATGCTACACTCCCGAATGATCTAAGAATGTCTAGCTGGGGTTTTCTATTGTAAAGTAGCTCGAAAGGAGTCTTGTTACCTGTGATTGAATTCGGTAGTCGGTTGTGAATATATGCCGCGGTCATGTAAGCGTAATTCCAGAATTTGTTTGATAGTTTACTTGCTGATAACAACGTTCGGGCCATTTCTCCAAGAGTTCTGTTGAGTCTTTCAGCATTCCCGTTTTGTTCTGGTTCATAAGGATTAGAAAATTCATGATTTATTCCATTTTCTTTCAGCCATTTGCTCAAGTTTGCACCAATGTATTCTCCTCCATGATCTGATCTTACAGTTTTAATTTTCATGTCCGTCATTCTTTCCCACTTCTTGATTGTGTTTATTAATCTTTGATGTACTTCTGATTTGTGCTTGATTATGCATACTTCTGAAAACGTTGATGCTACGTCTCGGAATGTCACCATAAGTTGTTCACCTGTTAAGCACGGTGTGAAGGGTCCTGCAACATCAGTCACAAGGATTTCCATCACCCTAGGTTCTCTGTTAGTACTGCCTAATGTTCTGTGACGTATGCTCTTACTCTTTAGGCAATCCTCACAAGTTACCTCCGAGTGTTTCAGATCCGGAAATCCATATTCATCATGGTTTTTGAATAGTCTCTTAATTCTCTTCAAAGACACGTGACCTAGGCGTCCATGCCACATTTGGGATAATTTGTGAGATGATTTCATTGCGCATACTGAATGAGACAAAGCAGAGGGAGTACAATTTGATTTTTTAAATTTTCTTGATTGAATAAACCATCTTCTGTTTTTATGTACAGCATATAAGACCTTTCCATTTTTTGATTTTATTTGATAGTTATTATCTTCTTTCATTGAGATTTTTGCTCCACTTGCTAATAACGCTCCGGGTGAGATGATCATAGTCGTCGCTTTCGGGCAATAATAGACATCTTTGATGACCGCAACTTCACCGTCTTCTGTTAAAATTTCAAGATCGCCTTTACCTACTATAACAGCATTAGAGTCATTAGCTGCTGTCTTGATAGGGAGCAGGTTGGGTAAGTGGTGGTAGTTCTTTAATGACGTGCGATCGTTGCTTACAGCATCGGTAGCGCCACCATCAAATAAATACTCAGTGGGAACTTCACTGTCACCATTGGTGAGACCAAAACCCTCCGAAGACCAGTCGAGATCCACAGCTGATGCCTCAATTCGTGGTTGACTTTCAGTGTTTGTGACTTCTATTGAGCTAGCGTTGGGGCGGAGTGATGACGATCTTTGATTTACTGGAAGACTGTACTTATTCGGGAATAATGCATTCAAGCTATACCATTGACCATTACTGACTTTCCTCCAGTCTCTCCAATGAGCTCCAGTACGATCTCCATTTCCATCGTATGATTTACAACCTCCGGTACTATAGACGTGACCAAAATTCCCACAGATGAAACATTGAAGTAATCCAGACCTCACACCCCCAACAGCACTGCTTGGTATGTCGAGAGGTACGTTTGATGAGTTTTTGCGATCATTCTCGTTTCTGCTCCATGCTGAAGGTCCCCTTTGCCATCTGATCGGATCGATTTTCGGTGCTGGGCAAGGAGAAGTGAAACGTGACGTGGGGGAAGCTTGATAATTGTTTCCTGACGATCTAGCTGGGGTAAATTGTCTAGTTTGATTAAAACTCCTTGGCGTGGTGCTCATCGACATAGTTTCCATCTGAGTGCTGAGGTTGTTAATCACAATCGTTTCTGATGCAGTTCTTTCACGCGCTAAATAAATCTGAATAGCTGACTTGATATCTTTCAATTTATAATTAGGATTGTTCTTGTCGTACTTATTATCAAGGTCTTTATTTATTTCTTTGGTCATTTCAGGCGGCATGACGATCTGATAAAATAAACCTTTTATCGACTCTGAGTTCCATATAAAACCTGTGGATTCGATTTCCGATATGATAGAGTTGACAGTGGACATGTGATTGATCATTTCAGTCTCAGCTAAGTCTAATCTCAAGTTCATTAATTGAGTGAAAAGGGCAAATTGAGCTGTGCGACCTCCTTTTCGAAAGTGATTTTGGAGTGCTTCCATTGCTTTGTACGCGGTGTCAGAGTCGTCAGTGACATTTTTCAAGTTCATGTGGATTGTGTTATTGATCACACTGGTCGCTAAAGCGTCTCGTTTTCTATCTAAGTATGTAGAAACCGGCAGGTCAACATCCCTGTCAACTATGAGTAGTTCTGCAGAGCAGAATACGTATTATCTGACAAAGCAATCCTAACATAACCATCCTTAAGAAACCACATAAAATATTATATACATATTAAAATACAAATTAAAACACACCTCTCTCACTCTAGTATCAAGAGCGTACCACATTTGATAATAAAATGAACCCTTAGCCAATTTAGAACTTGGTTACACAAGTTATTACCCTAGCGAACCAAAGAAGGCTGAAGCACAAGAACCCTGAACCAGTCCAATCTAGAACCAAGACAACCAATACCCAGCCCTTATCGAAGATAAGGGTTTAATTAAAACAGAACTACGAACAAGGCTGATTTGATCCTTGACCAAGCAAACGAAGAAAGCAAAACAGAACCACTTAAATACGAGTCTATCTTTCCGAAAAAGAGAGAGACTCACCGCATTCACAACTTACTAAAAATTCATCTATCAAATATCTTCTCTTTATTACTAAGGAACAGTTATTTGTGAAGATCATCGAGTCACCACCTTTTCTTCCTACAATTTACTAACAACCAGTTTTTGCTATCTTAGATCTCTTATCGTTAGACTCTTTAAAGCACCACTGATTCTAGTTATTGTCTCTTTTCTCTTTTTATCTCTATCTCTCTTCTAAATTCAAGGAACTACAAAGATCGTTTAAATTACATTTATCCGACTGTAGTCCTTTACAACTATTTTTCTTTGATTGAATACTTTTGTTCAACATTTTTGCTAAAGCAAAGCTAAAGCCAGTTTACTTAGGTATCCACTTTAGCCAGTACAAATTATAGAGTTGTCATTCTGAAACGAGTTAACTCATAAGAACCAATCACTTACGCGAAGAATCGAAAAATCAATTTACAAGCTTATAGCTTGAAATTTACATTTCGTAAGTACCATTCACCCTTTTTCTATACTACTTGCTCTAAGTTTTTAGTCAAAGGCTGACAATCCCAGTAGTTCTTGATTCCGATTAACGCCTTGATGGCTCTTGCGGTGTTCTTCTTCCATTCCACAAAGTTTGATCCGTTGGCGTTTAGGTGATCAAATTTAATTTAATTTCCTAAATTCTCCTTCGCTTCAGTTATGTCTTGAGTTGTCAGAGTGGCAGCAGGTTTCGTCGTAGTCGTAGTTGGTGAATCGGTTGATTTCGATTCAGACATCTTGTTGTATACGTTATGTATGAAGTATCTCTTTGGGAATATTTTGGGATTTCGTTCGAAGATCTTCTGGTCGGACGTGAAGAATCTTTCAGATAGCGTTGGGTATGGTTTCGTAGTGCGATCAACAGAGTAGGTAGATACAAGTGCTGTATCTCGTAATTGTAGTTTAGATAAAGTTTCAACTAACTCCGATTTGGGCGTTGTTGACTCTGGTAGGTGATGTAACGTAGTGAGATCCGGAGATGCAGGATCAATTGGTGATGTTTTAGATTTCAATGACATAGTTTGGAAAGATAGTTCTTCACACGGTGGAGACTGAGTTGGTGTGAGTGAGGGTGAATCAGGAAGATTAGGCAATTCCGTTAAGTTAAAGTTTAACAGGGATGGTGGTAATGGAGGTAGAGCGGAAAGATTGTAAGAGAAATATGGGGAAGATGTATGTGGATTTTCACTGTTCGTGCTTATTTCAGGTAATGTATTCGTTTTGCGTTGATTACGTCTCTTTCGTTTAGGTGGAGATCTGGGGTTCGCTGCGTAGTCCCTACTCCTTGTGTTCATTCAGGATTGAGTCGAACCGTGAGCGCAGGCTCATAACCTATAGTAGAGAACAAGATAAACAAAAACGCATAAGTATGAAAATAGCAAGGATTCCACAATGTTGATTTACCTATAGTAGAGAACAAGATAAACAAAAACGCATAAGTATGAAAATAGCAAGGATTCCACAATGTTGATGTGGAATCTTGGAGCAAACAGGAGAGGTTTTGTTGTCTTTGGCACGTGATGTCTGTGCCGCAGTCGTGCCCGAGTCATGTGACCACAACACTCAGCTGGAGATGTTGGATTTTTCCAACATTTCTGAGAACAACTGTAAAACAACACAGTGACACATTGAACTTGTTGGAAGCAGGTGTTGAGGGTGTGAAGGATAGACAAGATGATAACTGTAGCAATTTCAAATATGTTGTGAATTATGTTATTGATTTCAAACAGTTTTCCAATATTACAAATCATGGTTAGCTGCAAATCTAATGGATAAAAATATGTTTTTACTTATCATCATTGGAATTAGGTTGTGATGGAAGTAGTTGTCTCAAGAATATATTTAACAAAATATGTATATACAGCTGTTGTAAGATTTTGTGTCATATTTGTTCAATTAAACTCTCCTTTTTGTTGGGACAAAGACAGATGAAACACAAACTAGTTGAACTAGTGTTAGTGAATAATCTACCAAAACAAATAAGATTGTTAAACTTAGCAAAGTCCCACACTTGTGCATCCTTGCGAGGCGTCGAGCAAGGGACTTATGCCAAACTCGTACAAACTCATTGCTCAGGGTTTGATCCTTTTGCAGGAGAGCACCTTCAAAGCCCCCTACAGCCTTTTCCTACAAGTAACGGTTCCCTGGACCCAAGAAAAAAAATGTGCGCTGTTCTTTTCCACACATTGTACATGTTTTTTTTCCCGAGGAAGTTGCTCCCCTCCTTCCTCAAAAATCATCTAAAGTTTTTTAAAAACTCTGAGCTGTAACATGTAAAACTGCTGCGAGTGCTAAGTCACTTTAGTTAAGTTTGAGTCACTTAGTTTTTGCCGTTTTGTCGGAGTAAGTGAGTTAAAGTCAAGCTCGGCTGGACTTCACAACCAATTGTGAGTATAGCCCTTTGTAAGAGCGCTCTAGAAAAAGGACATGGCCATTAGTACGCTTGAGGATACGAATTGATATATTCTTTGGAAGGATCGACCGAGCGTAGTGTTGTTTAGCAATTCCTTAAAAAATACACAGGTTTGGCAGCGAGTTTTGTCATGTTTTTTCCACCGCAGTCCACCTACATAAAACTCACACATGTTACATCTACATATAAATTGTTAGAAACTTCGAGATAAATTTAAGGAAGGAGGGGAGCAACTTCCTCGGGAAAAAAACATGTACAATGTGTGGAAAAGAACAGCGCACATTTTCTTTCTTGGGTCCAGGGAACCGTTACTTGAAGGAAAAGGCTGTAGAGGGCTTTGAATGTGCTCTCCTGCAAAAGGATCAAACCCTGAGCAATGAGTTTGTGCAAGTTTGGCATAAGTCCCTCGCTTGACGCCTTGCAAGGATGCGCGAGCGTGGGACTTTGCTAAGTTTATAAGATTGTGACAATTGCATATGAGAAAAATAAGCTCTACCTCTCTCTACCTAGTTGAACTAGTGTTAGTGAATAATCTACCGAAACAAATAAGATTGTGACAATGGAGAAGAAAACACAATTTGTAGGAAGAACAAAGAACAATTTATATGGAACAAGTTTTGACAAGGCGTAACAAAAAATGATGCTAGAGATAGAATGAAACCTGTTTTGTCCAAAACTTCCTGCGACTTCCAACTGGTCCAAACCGAGAAACAGGTGAGCCTAGGCAGACTTCCTGGCCACTTACGGTGCCACAGCCACCTCAGCCTTAACACTTTCAAGGAGTCATTTAACTGTAGTCTGTCTGGGTTTGTCCAAACAGACCAGTCCCCCTTTCCTCTTTCTCTATCTTTCATATATTTCTTGTAATTACCTTATAATTGAAATATAAAAAGATAATTATCAAACATTACCAATCATCCCTTACCCACTTAGCATGAGCCTTGGGTCCTCAGTTGAGCACCCAACCCTCAAGCTCGTAACATGGCATCATGCAGGACGCCTCCTAGCTCAGCCAGTTGGTAGATTCTTGATATCTAACGGGCTTCATGAAAGACAAGTACTTTTCAAAAATCTTTTTCCTTTCTCTCTGGCCTGTTTCATTCATATATCTTGCCAACTGAGATCAATCCGTCTGAGCTGACATGAAATTGGTTTTCACATGTTGAGTCAGACGACTGACTCAGCCAGCTTGAACAATACCATGGCCCAAGAACTTTCAGACATGTTCAGGGAAGCCGATGAAATCGTCGATTGGGATCCAACTAACCAGCACTGTAAACATCATTCAACTTCCCCAATTTGGCAGAGGAAAATGATTAATAGTACAGTTTTTCATAAAAGAATCTAATACTGCACACCTGGGCCATTTCACCCACACTACATATGTGCAGCAAGCTAAGTCAATAGTTGTCTATCATGTACATACAGGTCTGCTCAGTTTTTTGCCCATCAGAATAAATAAATCACATGTTATACCACATGTAACTTTTTCGACTTTGAAATTTTTTTCCCAAAAATTCACTACATATAATTCTGTAGCTGCTCAGGCAATATTGTTGAAGCTATGTCTTAGTAACAGAAAGTGTGTTACATGCAGTTGAGTTGATGAGATCACACCAAAACATTGAGTCAGTGTATGTAGTCAATCTTTTGGAAGCTTTTTTCAATCTGAAAGAAGTTACAGCATGTATTACATATGAATAACTTGTCCTGATGAGCAGATAACTGAGCAGAACTGTATGTACATGATAACCACATATTCACTGAGCCTGCTACACATATGTAGTGTGGGTGTTATGGCTCAGGTGTGGAGTGATAGACCATTTTATGACAAATCATACTCCCAATCATTTTTCCCTGCCCACTTGGGGAACCCGAATAATGTCTGCAGTGCCAGTTAAAGTGCTACACTCACAAGGTTTGTCTTGTGGTCAAAGCAGGGCTCAAGTCACTTGGCATGCGAGCTGGCCATATCAAGCCAACAACCCAGCCCGGCGTCACCTTACCTATGCCTACTGTGACCGTGAACAACGGGGAAGAAGATGTTGCATTGGAATCATCTGAAGATGAGCAGGACGACAACAGTGATTTGATTCAGCATCCTGCAGTAGGCAGTATACCAGACAAAAATGCTTCGGATTGTGGCTCTGATTTCAAAGATGATCTTGCTCTTTCCAATGTGGCTTGAGCTGTTCGTAAAGTATGTTTTCTTTCTTTATGTTTTCTTTCTTTATTCCCATCTTGCTAGGAAGAATGAACAGCTTATTGTTTCTAATTGTAGGCCAAACAGTTCAATGGGTTATGTACCGGCAGTTCAGCAAGACATCAGGAGTTCTTAGGAAAAGCAAAACATATGGATTATCAGGGCCAATCCCTCATCTCTGGATGGGGAGTCCGATGGAATATTGACGCGGATTACCTCAAAGGCTTGAGTGACGCACGTGATGTAGGTCCAAACTTTACTCCTCCATCAAAGCAATATCTTGAATGAATTTCTTTATCTGCTCTTGTAGGTTGTCAATGCAATTCTCCTTGCCAATTGAAAAACTCAATATTTTCAAGGTATATACATCAGTCCCGAGGAATGGGATTCTATTGAAGAATTAGTCTCTATACTGCAGGTAATTCCACTTTACTTTCCTCGTTCCAGTATGATCTGATTGTTAACTGAACTTGATCCTTTATCAGATCTTTCTGTATGCTACCAAACAAATGGAAGGCAACAAGGCAACGGGCTGCATACTCCTTGCTGAATACTCTCGGGTTGTTCAGGAAGTTGATAAGCTTATGGATAATTGTGATGATACCGAGCTGAAGAGGATGCTTTATGTCATGCGCACCAAGCTCGAGGGTTATCAAGCCCAGGCAGCCGCTTCTGAAGTAATCATCTTATTGATAATTCTCAACCCTAGACTTCGCCTACAATTCTTTGACCTGAACTATCCTGACAAGGCGGCCCAAGCCAAAGAAATCTTCAATCATGCCTTTGAATAAGCATTACGGGAATGGCCTGAAGATACCAACCCCGTTCCAGATGAGAACCTTTGATCCCCCTCCCCTTCTGGTTCTCCTCTTGGTGACTGTTCCCTCTTTGATGTGTTCACAACCCAAGTTTTGTCTCAGTCAGAAGGCGATAAACGTCGGAACAAATACGTAGACTATATAGATGGTGCTCACTTGATGGTTGCAGGTCAGAACAAACTGGCTTGGTGGCAGGTGGGTTTATTTTACTCTAAATTTTTTGTATTGAATTCCTAACATGACTTTGCTACTTTTAGGAGCATGAAAAGGACTTCCCTGTCCTGGCAACCCTTGCTTGCAATTATATCGGGGTATCTGGTACCTCTTGCCCATGCGAGAGGACCTTTTCATCTGCAGCCAATATAGCAGTGCCCGGACAAGCCTCTTTGACAGCGAGAACAATCAGCAAACTGGTCAGTGTACAGGAATGGCTAAAGTCTGGTATTGATTTATCAGGTGTATATGCCAATGCTTGGGCTTATATTTTGGCCTTTCAGGCTCAGCAATCTAAGGGAAAAAAGTAGCCACTTCAAACAAATGTCTCTTTCATCTAATTTGTTCTTTTCCTTCTTCTCTATCACGCTGTGCCATTGATAATAATACATACATAAGTGTTTAATGGCCCCAAAAAATTATGTGAGTTCCTCAAAATGGGTTTCAGCTAGCAAGGAAAAAACACCTGTATTCATCATAAGAAGTGCTGTACATCATACAACTACATCATTGATCACTTTTGGCTGTGTAAATTACATCATACATTAGTAACATGATCATTACATTGCTTCATCATATGGTTTTTAGGGTTCTTTAGGCGGAATTGACTGGCTTTTTGAGGCTGTTGACCATTGTAGGAGTTGTCACACATCAATATATATACTCACTGATGATTTTAGGAATTTTTCCCTTTCTACATCTTATACCTTTGTTGTAGTGTTATAAATCATCATTTATTCACTACATTTGTACTGAGATCACTGAAATCTTCCCCTTCAAAGCAAGGAGAAATTTATTTATGTGTGTTCAAGACTATAACTCTCTTTGGGAATAATACTTACAACAGTATTGCTAGTAATTGATATCGTTTTGTGACTTTTTTGCGCTTAAATCTGGAATAATACTTAGAAAAGTATTGAGAAGATTCCTCTGGTGCCTTTTTATCTGTTCCTCTGTTATCACAAAGTGGCCAGCAAGTGCACTTGTGCTGGTTTCTTTGAAGAAGGCAGTCTTTAGGCAACTTCTACTATCCTCACATAGTAGATTATCCCTTCTTAGGTGTTGTAAAGCTCTTGTTGAGCTTTAAATACTACAGCGCACGTAAATCAAATGGAAGGGTGATGCAATTTCATATGACCATCTAAAGAAAAATTAACAAAAAGAGAAAGACATACCTGGAGCCCATACAAAGCAAATGGAAAGGGTGAAGAAGAAGAACTCTTTCCTGGTGTGGCTCCAGGTTGCTTATGTACATCTTCCAACAGAACTTGAAGCTTAAAAAAAGCTTAAAGAGCTTAAAGAGGGATAATCTAACAGTATAACAATTAATAGAAGTTGCCTAAAGACTGCCTCTTTGAAAGAATCAACACAGAGATCTGCTGACTTCTCTAAGATAAATCTCCCAAGATATTTTCTCAATACTTAATTCAAGTATTATTCCTGTAATTGTGAAGACAAACAGACCAACAATTGCTGCAAGTGTTATTCCAATTAAAAGATCTCAAAAAGTATGACTTTATTTGAGCAAAACAAAGCAACACTCTTTGGAATGTTATTCCAATGAAGACTTGTAGTCTTATCACACACCAAAAATCACCTTTGATGTGAAGGGGCCATCTAGTGAACTTAGTACTGATATAGTGATTCAATGATGATCAAAAACACTTCAAATAATGTACAAGATGAGAAAACAGGAGACAAAAGCCCTTAAAACTTTAATCAATAGTATATAGCATTTTTTTAAACTTTTTTAATAATGGTAAATAGCTCTCAAAAACCTTGCATTTTTGACAAAATCCCTCAAAATCCCCCTGATACAATTTGATGATCAATTTATTACTAATGTATGACATGATCTATGCTGTGAAACTGTTCATTTGAATCATTTCAAGGTTGAATAGATCTTCTCATGAGGTGTTAACAAGTCTGGCTCGCAGCATTGAGGAAAGTGTGCAGCACCAGGCGCAGCCGCTTAGCCATCCAGGCAGCTCGGACCCTGGGTACTCCGCTTCCCATTGAAATTTGGGGCCAAAATTTGGGGAAACTGTGGTAATCAATTTATATGGGCAATCAGGAAAAAATAAAAAATAATTTCATTATTAGAAGAATTGAAGTTTTTAGGGCAAAATCAGGTTTTTTCATATATTTTTATTGCAGTGTTCATTGATTAGAAATCACTCTTATATAATCATCACTTATTTACATTACATTTCAGCAATTTAAAACATGTTAAACATTATCCAAAAGAAGAAAGAAAAAGAAATACATAAGAAATTAAAAAATATAGGTACAGAGATTGAAAAATGGTTTTTAGGTTATTATTACGGTAGTTATAGGTTCAAGAAGGTTTTTTTGTGAAGAATGAAGGTCAATTTAGTCATCAACAATCTTGATCATTGGAATTGATAAGGTAGGAGAGAATTTATTCAAGAAAGGGGGAATTTTGAGAAATGGTACTATGGGATTGATTCCTGTGTAGTGATGTCATTGAGGGACTTATGGCACCAAGAGTTTTGCAGATCAATTTTATAGTTATTCTTAAGAATTAGTTGATTATGGATGATCTTTTGATAGAAGGAAAATGAATATTAGATGAGAAAAGTGGAAAAGAGGTGTGAATTTTGTCGAAAATGGGGGTTTTCAGCTAATTACATATGTCAAAACTTGTCAGATCAGGACAAGCAATAGCTCAATCCACGCAGAATCATTCACTCCATAACTTGTGAGCTTTAAATTATTGATAACAGAGGATTAGTGAAAAAGTTATAAGAGCATCTCCAACGGTCCTGGATTGCGAAAAGGCGTACAGGCTTGTCTGAAAACATACAGTAAGCTGTATTTTTTCTTTAAAATGATTTACCTCCACCGCTCACATGATGCAGGGACTCCCAAGGTCGTGCTCCTGCCAAAAACTCCAAAAGCGCATGATATCCCTTTTGAAAGTTGAATGATATCTCATTGACTATCCACTTGATATGTAATTTCTTTCGGTTATAATATTTATCATTAGACAAATGTGGTATCATTATGTCTAAAACATGCCAAATACTGTGTGTTGCATCTTTTGCAAGATCCCCTCATATATGAAGGTGCTGACATGTGATATCTGGTATTCCTCAAAACAAAATTCACACACATGGCCAGATGTGAGAAAGCTGGCAACCGTTGGATGGTTGTTTTTTGACCTGACCCTGTAAATGTAAAATACACCCTATGTATTGTTACGTTTACAAGGTGCCGTTGGAGATGCTCTAAGGAAACAAAGAAAATGGAGTGCATTTCAAATTCGGCGCTTACATACACACGTAAAGCAACATTTACATGACAAAAGCTTATTTTCTTGATCTCTACAGCTCAATTCCCTATTCATTACACATCAGAAATGGGTCATATTGGGGTTATGAATTATCAGTATCACAAGGGCTACAAAATGAGCTATAGTAATTCAAAATTCACCAACTTTACAAAAACCTGCAATTCCAAAAATGGTTTTCACCTATGAATATTAGGAAAAAATCACCTGTATTCATCATAAGAAGATCTGTTCATCCTTTAGCAACCTCAATTGATCAGATTCACAGCTTGAATCACAACAAACAATGCTAATAATGACATCATGAGGTTACATTGGAGGGATTTTGTTGGTTTTTTTGATGCTTTTGAGGTTGTTAATCATTGTTTTGGTGTTATGTACTATCAAATGGAGGATTTGGGTGTTGCCGTTCCGCTTTTTTCTCTATCATTTTGTGTTGTGAATGTCAACGTTGTGATAGTTACTGTTGTCTAATCATAGTGTATGCTAATGATATTCTATGTAACATTATCTCTATAACTGTATTAGCATTAGTTCTATTTATACTGATTAGTTGTTTGTTAGTTGGAATGGTTGACTTCTTCTTTACCTTTCCAATATTGTCTAACATATTCTTTCAGTTGTGAAGTCCTTCTCATCAGGTTATGAGTCCCACCTCATTGATTCAATAAGAAGTTCATCTTGGAAAACCAGTTTTGCAGTGATTGTAATCATCGATCTAAACTTCCAAAATCGTCTAGAAAGCCTTTGGAAAGGGCCGTCTGTGTATACAGACAATAAAAACTCAATCGTTTGGTAAAAAATCTCCGACAAAATCTTAATTAACTAAAGTGGTTCAAACTTCTAGTTTACCACTGTTAATCTTATTTCATCTGAAACCATCATGTCAATTCCTACCTCAACTGCGGGTGATAAACTACCTGCAATGTCGTCAACCACACCCTCTTTGTTGGCTAGACAGAAGAGCACTATTCACTTGTACTCTAATGAAATACTTGATGCTACTGGAATTGTCAAGCTTGAAGCGCCAGGACCAGCATTGAACTGCCATCAATGGCAGTTCGTTATGGGAACCATCATCAGAGGTTCTTCCTTTGGGTATTTTATCAAAGAAGTATAGACCTATCCTCTTCCTGCATCTGAAGAGAACGATAGATGCAAAGTCTCTGCTCTTATTCTTTGCTATGTTGATCCTTCCAACTACGAGTTTCTCTCGCCGTACGAGGACAATCCTTGAAGTCAATGGAGGGCTTTGCGTGAAGCGCATCAAGATGGGTCTTCTGGTTTGATTATGTACTGGCTAAAGAAACTGGTCACTGCAAAAATGGGTGATAGTTCGATCACTGAACACCTTGACTTAATGTCTTCTGACTACCAACGGTTTAAGGCGCTAGTTACCCCATCAAAACCTCTTACCGCTGATACTATCTTTGCTACAGCGGTAAGTCTGTCTCTCACTTTGGATTGGCAACCGGTGCTTGCACCATTACTTCAACGTGACTCTGTATTGTCTAAGACAATTCTTAAAGTGCTCCGTGAAGAAGCAACTCAACGGTCAATATCTTCTGAAGACATTGAAATTGTATCTTCAGCTAAGAACGATAAATCTAAAGAGAAGGAAACCATCTGCTCTCACTGTTTGAAAGCTGGTCATATCATTGATGATTGTTGAATTCTAAAATTGAAGCTTGACAAGTATGAGATTCTTAAATCTGAAAAGAAAACTAATGTGCCGAAAACAAAGCCTACAAAAAAACAGGTTCAACAATCCAAGGTGGCCAAAGCAAAAGCTGCTGCGACTCTGCAATTCTCATCTGATTCAGAAAAATCAATTGATATTAATTCTGAAATCTTGTCGGCAGCACTAGTCAAAGCCTCTGCTGTGAGAAGTAATGCTTGGTTGGTAGACTCTGGAACCTCTCAGATGATGACACCATACTCTGATGCACTGAAACGTACTAAGCCTGATGATACAACTATAAGTCTTGCTAATGGGTCAAATGTCAGAGCCATCTTGAAAGGACTGGTATCTCTTCTGTTTTCTGAATTCGATGACATCAAATCACTTTGCGTTATATTGTTATCAGAACCTCTTCTTTTGGTTTCAAAATTGGCTGATAAGAACATCTCTATTGACTTCTGACGTTCATCTATGGCATCTCAGATTTAACCATCCTGGTTATGCGGCTCTGAAAAAGAAGCTCAGTTCATCAAACATCAAAGTTGATGAAGCGGAGTTACAAAAATTGCATTCATGTGAGGTTTGTATTCAGGGCAAGATGAGACGTTGTAATATGTCGAGTTGGGCAGGGTGGAGGTCTGAAAATCCCCTTAGTGTTATCCATTCTGATGTGTCATCGTATTCTGTTGTAACTCAAAAAGGATTTAAATATTTTGTAACTTTTATCAACGATTATACAAGGTTCACAAAAATTTATTTAATGAAATCCAAAGATGAAGTTTTGACAAAATTCAAATTGTTTTATAATGAAATGACAACAAAAGTGAATGGGATTATTGCTGAGTTGAGATCTGATAATGGAACTGAGTACATTAATAAGGACTTTGCTACATTCTGTGCGGAGAAAGGAATAAAGCAAACAACTGGACCTCTGGATTTGCCACAACTGAATGGTGTAGCTGAAAGATGTAACAGGACTGTGAAAGAAAAAGTATGGTGTTGTTTAATTGAGTCTGGTTTGCCAGAATCATTTTGGGGTGATGCTTTGGAATACGCTACAGTCGACTCCCTCAAAACCCATATCCCTCTAATCCCATACTTCCGGCTAACCCATAGAAATTTGGGTCCATAAAATTTATGGGCGGGGAAAAGTGGCCCAAAACCCATACCTCCCACTATTCCCTTAACCCATAGTTTTTTTTGGGAAACCTGAGGTCAAAAGCCATAACCAAAATTTGCCAAAGCTGAAGATTTATGAAAAAAATCTGCATCCTTGTGTATTTTTCAGCTTAATCAGTCTCAAAATGCTTCCAAAAGACCTTTCACAATTCAGCGTATCAGATATTGAAACCGGTTTCAATGCCCTACAAACAGAGAACAACAAAAGACTCAAGCCTCTCAAGCAACTTATGAGTGAAGGGAAAAAATTGTTGGAGGCGGATGAACGATTCATAGACTGCGCTGGAAACTTAATAGATGAAACACTTGTATTGAGGAAGATCAAAGACAAAGGAAATGTGGCTAAGGCTGCCAGTCAATTCAACAAGGATGAGCTGAACAGACTTGAAGTTTTGATTTTGAAATTCAATCTGACAAAGGAAGCAGTGATTGCCAAAAAACCAAGTAAGCTGTAACCTTCAAGCTGTAATTGAGTTGTTCACTTGCTGAAAAGATGTGTTGTTCAACGTTTTAGGCTCCAAGAAACGTGTAGCTGAGGAAAGTAAAGGCAAAGATACCCCACCAAAAAGTAAAAAGAATAAATCAACAAAGTCTCAATCAACTCTGGCTCAGCGAGTTGAAGTCCTTGATTGGTACGAACGGAATGGTTGCAATCAATCTAAGACTGCGCGTCACTTTGCTTCAATCTATCCCAATTTGAATATCAAGCAACCACTCGTTTCAGAATGGGTCCGAGACAAGGACAAGATTCGACAGAATCATGGAGCTGGTCACACTGGATCTCGAAAGAACACAGCCGAGCATCCACAGGTTGATGAAGCACTTCAAGCCTGGGTTCAACAGGCTGTCATTGCAGGCTTAACAATCACAGGCGATGTGATACGAGCCAAGTGGTGTGAATTCGCTAAACTCTTCAAAATCTCTGAACAAGACTGGCTTGCTCTTAGTGAGGGATGGCTCACTCGATTCAAGACTCGGAACGGTTTACGCCACATAAGAAAGCACGGAGAAGCAGGCTCCGTCCTTCCCAATACTGTTGCTGCCGAGCGTCAACGCCTCCGAGAAATTACCAACCTTTACCATCCACGAGATATTTGGAACATGGATGAGACTGGTCTCTTCTACGGGTTGGTTCAAATCTTATCTCTTTAACATATGTATACAGTGTAACGTTGATTGATAACAATCACCTGCTTATGTTTTAGCATGCCCCCAGACAAAGGTCTTGCATTTGGTCCAACATCAAGGGTTAAAGGTGATAAGCGAAGATTGACTTACGCCCTTGCTGCTAGTGCCGAAGGTGAAAAGATTGAACCTTTCATTATTGGCAAGGCAAACAAGCCTGCATGCTTCAACAAGAAAAGTGGCGAGAGTCTTGGTTTTTATTACCGCAACAACACCAAAGCATGGATGACTTTTGAGCTGTTCAGTAGCTGGATAACGAAGTGGGACCAAGATCTTGCGGTTCAAAAACGACACATCCTCCTACTAGTTGACAACTTCAGCGGGCATGGAGAGCCTCCCGAGTACAAGCTCACAAACATCCGTTTAGAATTCTTCGCACCCAATCTAACTTCTCATATTCAACCCTTGGATGCTGGAATAATAGCCACATTCAAGTGTCGCTACCAATCAAACTTTATCAACTATTCACTGAAGCGTTATGATTCAGAGGTCCCGATTGCCAAAATCTACAAGATACATCAACTCGATGCAATGAAATTGGCTCAAGATGCTTGGTTCTGTGTCACTGAAAGCACAATATCGAATTGCTTCCGTAAGACTGGGATCATCTCACCTCGAAATCCCGATGGATCGGTAAAGGACGGCCCTACTTGCCTCCAATCAGACTCCGACATGAACCTTTCAAAGGTCTTGGATTCTGAAGCCGAGGCTCTGTTGGCTGAAGATCTCGACCAGCTTGAACAGCTCAACCTTGTTAATCAACGGAACCGAATGTCGATTGCTGAGCTTCTCAATCCTCAGGGAGAGCACTCTAGTGGATTAGAGCAATGGACTTACGGGATACAAACTAGAAACCCGGAACAAATCCGGGTTTCCCAATTCGGACTTTTTGGCTGTGTTTGCGCAAACTGGGAAACTGAGAGAACGTGGGAAAGTTCCAAACACAGCCAAAAATGAAAACTGGGAAACTGGGAAAAAAATCCCAGTTTTAACTTTGTATCCCGTAACTGTAGATGAAATATTTGAATCGATAACTCAACGAGACACTAAGGAAGATCACGATACCGCGTCCGATATCATAGAGGTTTCCCCTCCTCGCCCGAGCTACTCCGCCTTCAAACAATCTCTTTCCATTGTTTCCGAGTATGTTAGAGCATCCACAACGGTCCACCTACTTTGCGAGCCCTGGAACAGACCCCCGATCCTGATTTTGTGGATGTAGGGGGTCAAAAAAACAGGTGTCCACAGCGGTGCACTTGAAGTCAGGGGCCAGAACTCGATTGAGTGATATGGTATGCTTGTACCATATCATCTTGTTTCGAGTGCGGTTTGAGACGTGACTATATCGGTCACGTGGAAGCAGTGGCACGTGATATTGGGAGCCCCTATAGACCTCGCAGATGTGGGGGGTCCGGATGGAAATCTGGAGGCCCCCGACGTCTCACCCCCGATTGTGCGAGCTCCGTTGGAGCGTTTTTTTGCGTTTTGACCCCCTACATCGCTGGGGGCCCGCAAAGTAGGTGGACCGTTGTGGATGCTCTTAAGCATGCAGATACATCCGAAGCGAAGTCTTTTGAAGCTGCCATTTGTGCTGCTACCAGACATTTTCGTATGGTTCATACACGCTCTTTAAAGCAGGCTTCGGTATCTGACTTCTTTAATAAGAAATAACTACAATAGTCTTCAATGTTATTACTGCTGTTGTATCGCACAACAATATAGAAATGAATTTTCTGAACAACTCTTTAAAAAAAATCTCCCTCTCGACCCATACTTTGCCTGCTAAACCTTAATCTATGGGTTCTGAGGGAGATCCTCCAAAACCATACACCCATAAAACCCATAGTTTTGGGTTTCCATAAATGGGTATGGGTTTCGAGGGAGTTGACTGTATTGAAACGCTGAATAACATGCCGACTAGAACGGACAAAAAATTCCAATCTCTGATTTCTCTTATGGATATTTGTAAACGTCAAGAACACACGTTCCATTCATTTGGTTGTCAAGTGTGGTTTCACGTTATAAAACCAAATTCGACGCTCAAACCTCAAGCGTGTCCAGCTATTTTTCTCTCATATTTAAACAATAATGAAGGAGCAATAGTTTGGGATACAGAAAAGAAGGTCGCTTTAAAAGCTACTTCTTTAGTATTCCTAGATAAAATCTTTCTTGGGTTAAAATCTATCTCTCCCAGTGAAAATTCAAGGCCAAATCCTCACTGATCAGTCGTCGTTTACCCCAGCCTCATACGTCGAGAGGTACAGATGATGATAAAATTGACCCGCACCACACAACGTAACTGCGTGTACAATAGAGACCGACATTCTTACTGAAGAATGTATCACCTACTTCAACTGCGTCCAAACCTACGTTACAATATAACACTGACTGAAATAGAAAGGTAAAACCACCCAAGTATCGAGAAGCATTTAAATTAAAGTTTAACACGCATAATTTTTTAATTGCAAGAACATAAAACCACAATTAAATCAATTTACAACCTTTTCTTTTTCTTCATTAAGTTTACGTAAGTTTTGATTTTCGATTGAAACAGCTTTAATGATTTTTTTAATATCAGGTAATTTTTGAGGTTGATCTCTTAAGTAAAACAATTTAGCTCTTCTTGGTTTTTGTATCATCATTTTACCTCTTTTATCATCAATTTCACCTGACCTTTTAACCACAATAATATTTTTGATCATTGGACTAAACACATTAAATTTGATTTCAATTCCTACTCTTTCAATCAAACATCTAAGTCTAAAACTTGTTTCTGTACCACGTCTTTTAACTGCCATTAGAACTCCTGTGAATAAACTCGTACTTGTTCTACTTGAATTTGTATATGATTCAACTTGAATGATTGATAATGGTCTAAGTGCATTTGGATGATTCTTTTGAAATAATGAATGAAATTCAGTATTCACTGAAGTTGAAATGAATTTCTTTTGTATCATTTGCATTAATCCGATAGTTGAATCTGTAGGGATTGATTCATTTGTGATTTTTACTGAATCGGAAAATGGATAGGACTTGATTTGGGGTATGGTTGATGAGGTTGATGTTTCTAAAGTAGCTGTGATAAATTTGAACGTCAGTAAAAGCCACTTCCTCTCTTTTTAATCTATTCAAAATGTCACTCACCACTTTTATTGATGGCATTTGTAGTCATTGGCCTTCCTAGAGATCCATAAGTTTTGTTGATAGTAGGTATCCTTTCGGAACAAGTCCGTCGAAGTTGAGCCTTGAAAAGACATTGGAAAATCAAGCTTCGCGCTGACATTTCAAGAAATCTTCAGCAACTCGCGAGTTCGATTTCGATGTATTCCTTTCTTCCTGTTCCTAGATTCAGTTTGAAGATTTCACGTTTGACTCGATTCACTATGAATTATCGATGGCAAGTGGTCTTGTATCGTATGTTGATGCTGAGGTTTGCTGCGATTTGATTTTGAGTTGACTGAAGAATATCACCACATGTCACAGCATATCAAGGCTGGATGTATAGCCCGTGAAACTCAAGCTTCCGATCCAAGGTCTTGGATGTTACAGAGCTATCACATCTTTCAACTTGAGTCACTCCACTTCAACTGTCGAACTCTATCGAACTCAGACCTTGATCGACCCAAGCCAGCCCAAGCCTCATTCTTCCTATCTCCAACACTATCAAATCATCATCATGTCGTCGTCATCATTAACAAATCTGATTCGACCTTTTACCGAAGCTCATCGATCACACGTCCAGGTCTGCTCCAAACCTTCTCTTTTCATTATTATTACTACATGGAGAGGCTGAGCAAAGTGAAATTTATGATTACGTCGTCTAGAGACTTTACCGAAAGGCATTAAAACAATCACTAGACTGGGTAAATTCTCAAAAAACCTTTCTGATTAAATTTGTGGAGCTTATTGTTTACTAATTTGACTAATTTTTGATTTTCTCATCGTTAGGTTGTCTTTCGTGATATTTGGAGACAAAAGGCAATTGAAATTAGAGTTAAATTTGAAAGGAATAGAGATGTTAGAGACCCACGTGCGGTGAGCAAGTTATTACATGAAGCAGAACTCGAAATTGCTAAATGGGAACACCCGGAACCATATCGTCGTAAGCTCTTGATTGGACTTTACTTCAATTTTGTTATCTTATAGCAATCAATATCAAAATATTGATCGAACCATTTATGGTTCTTTGATTGTTTTATAGCCCCAACTGCAGCAGATGGCACTAAATGGGAAAGAAACATTCCTGTAAGAATTCCAACAACGTTCAACTTTATCTTCTAGATCATGATCATTCTATTGAGCGAAGTTTTGATTTCGTTTTCAACCAATTCAGCCTACTATGTTTTCAGACGCAGACCGACAAAAAGCCAGAGAATCTTTCCTAGGACCTAGAGGACTTCCAGCATGATTCATACGATTCATACCTACCTACCTACTTACTCAATCAATCAAAATTCAATCAAAATCTTTCAATTCATTAATCTCAAAACGTGTTATCAAGTGATATTATTGTTAAAGAGAGTTATGATGTTGTAGAAGAAAGATATGATCAATGGTTGAGAATGTTTGAAATGATGCTTTTATCAGTTCTTGTATATATTTATTTGAGTTTCAAAGTGAGATTGAGTGATTCAAAATCATGGGGAGAAGATCACAAAAGTGTTTACAATTTTGTTGATTAGATGATGTGTCTTTACATGCTCAGAATTAAGTGGTGGTACTATGGATTGAGAATTGGTATGAAGAAGTTGAGTCTAGTGGTGAAGATCTTTGATCAATCACGAGTCAAAGATTGCACTGCAAGGTAAGTACATAGACCTCTTGAAGGGTTCATCTCACTCACTCCTATTTGGTCTATTGATAGTTGTTGATAACATCATTAACCCATGGGAATATGGATAAATTCAAACTTCTAATGCACATGTACATTTGCTGGCGGGTCAGGTATCTATTCTTCATTTTGTTCAACCACAGATGATGTCATTCCAGCTGTTGACCATCTCACCAAATATTTACCCATTGTGTTCACAACCCAATTTTTATGTTATTCCTAATTCATTTTGTAGCCTTCCCACCCTGTTTGTTCCCTTCGTTTGTCAAAATGGGCAGTTTTTTATGTGTCTTGGTCATTTTTTGGAATCCTTGGACAAGGTCAATTATGCCAGGTTATTTTTCATATATTCTTATTTTATATCTTCTATTTTCTTTTTTTTACTAGAGAATATGTGGGCATGCCTGCAACAGGGGAATCATCATACAATTGTGCCCTCTTGCTACTAAATCATACATACCAAAATTGTAGAAACTAATTCAAAATGTCATGTTCACCAAGATTTTGCTCTCAAAACTTTCCTGTCTGGGAATTTCAGTGGGTGTATGAGTTTGGAATACATACTTTAGAAAGCTGGAGATGCGTGAAACAAAATGATACCAGAGAAAACTTTAATACAAAAAATAGTGACATTAGCACCAAGTACAATTTACAAAACATAGGAGAGCAACAAAACTGGTGGTGCAATAGTGCATTAGAATGTTGGCAACTTTATATGATGCACAGAGGCATTTTTACAACATTTGCAGACACATAGTTCAAGGTTTAAGCAAGTTGCCAAGTGGGCTTTCTTTGTCCTCAACAGGTGAAGGGTAGACAGTGGAATCAGGTGTGGTCTTAGTTGTCTTGGAACTATATGAAGGTGCACAAAAATTAGCATTGTCAAGAAGCAAACAGGATTAATTGTAAACTAACAAGGCTCTTCCTGAAGGAGTCATAACAGTGTCTTTCAACTTCACAGCAGAAGAAGAACCTGTGTTGCTTGCACAACTGGTAGTCAGGTTAATTCCAGTAGCCTAATGCCAGAGAATAAAAAGGACAAGACAAAAGATGTGAACTGGGGAAAGTGTGATACATACATATGTTGACTATGACACAAGTATTATCTGGATTGTGATTGACAATATATCTGTTGATGACCACTTCATGGTTAACCTGGAAAAAGGTTTGTATCACAAGGACCGCCAGATCCCCCCTTGACGTCCAGGGGGGTCAGAGTCTTGCAGTTGTCTCCAGCCTGCATCGCAATTGATTTCCATCTGAGCAGCTCAGATATGCATGGTTTCACCACCTTAGCACAATAAGTCCCAATGAACAGCCCTGCACGTTCAGCCAATCCTCTAAACTTTAGGGAACATAAGGATATTGAGAGGCCCAAGAGTCAAGACTGAGTCTCAGATGCTGAGACCCAGACATCTCACAATATGACACACACATAACACTTGTGTCACACCTTTAATGTCACCCAATTCATACACATCCATTATCTAATCGTACCAAATCCTGATGAACCGCGAAAAAAATTCCCTGTTTCTCCTCATTTGATACATCTTAAATACGGTTCGGTGATCCATCTAACAATCTGAATCACGCTACCATCACATATTTAATCAATGGTAAAGTGGTGCTTTTGAGACCTGGGAAGTCGGAAGCAGATGAAGTCAAGTACGACTTCCAGATCTTGGCGGATCACATCAAATCTCATTGGGCAGGACGACAGTCGGATCCAAATAAAAACACATTCGCCAATTTGCTTGGGGGATGGGATGGTAAAAAGATTTGGGTTCGTTGAATGCATCAAGGACCGAAGACAACTCGCAAATCATTCGACTTTGCAATGTTTTGAATTACTGCAAACGTAAGTTGAACAAATCCCACCGACTCTCTTAGTGCATCCTGTGATCAAAAGCTAGTCATCTTTTCATGCATCACATCTTTTGATTCCATTCAACTCGCACTGAAATGCCCGAAGCAATTTGTTTTGCGACTTACTATTCATCACTCGTTTACTTTTCTCATTCACTCAAGGTTCTATTACATGCGGTTTTGAAAGACAAAGCGGATTCAAACCCGGTTGATACTAAATCAAAATTCGAAAGATCAAGTTCAAGAAGTAAAAAATCGAAGTAAAAATGATGAGACTGGCGAAAATGACGAGGCCGAGGTTCTAGAAGAACCTTCATCCAAGAAAGCCCGTAATTTAGAAAACTCTGATGACCCTGACCCAGTTAGTAATGATCCATCTACAGATGCGTGCTGCAACACCACCACCACCTCCTCCGATAGCTAGACCACCACCTTTACCACCAATGAAGATGAGTTTGGATACAATTACACGTGTAGGTGAACCAAGATTGGTGATTCATCAAATCGTATTAAAATCTTCAAAAGTTATGCTGGGAGACAAGTCATTGGACCATTTCATAAAGTTTGTGAATTTGTGATTTATATTTGATCAGGAATTGGGATAATCTGACTCACTAGTGTGGATTTTACCTTGTGTTTAGGCTTTTTCTGCTATTGTTGGACTCAACGGATCCGGTAAATCTAAGACTATCAACGTGTTATGCTTTGTCTTTGGATTCAAAGCTAATAAGATGAGACAAGGAAAACGTTGAGTGCAATCTACACCTGCATATGAATCTATCAACAGATCAAGATGGTCATTGAATTCCACTCATCGGAATCTATTCATTTCGATCCTTAGTTTCAGAACTGATTCATAATTGTTTGGCCTCTCCGAGTGGTGGATTTGAATCATGTTCAGTTGAAGTTTGGTTTCGAAATATTATTGATCGGGTAGGCTTGAAAGTGTAATCAACTAGTGGTGTAGAAAGAAGTTTTAATTGATGATGCGCCCGTTTTTTTAAACACTTTGTTTCAATAAGAAGGAGCAGATGACTATACTGTTGTTCCAAACTCTGCATTGGTTGTGGCTTGTACTGCAACACAGTCTAATCACTCAAAATATACAATAAAGTCAGTACACAAGCTTTAAGATGATAACTTATACTTGACTGATTTGTGAGTTCCAATCTAAAACACAGTGGACTTTCAAATTTCACCGAGGTAACGACTATGTTGAAAGACAAGGGAATTGACCTCGACCACAAACATTTCTTGATACTACAAGGTGAAGTGGAATCCATTGCACAAATGAAACCAAAGGCAGTCACAGAGCATGAAGAAGGTTTATTAAAATACCTAGAAGATATCATTGGTACTAATCGATTTCAAGAACCGATCAGTATTGTCGTTACTGAGCTTGAGTCTTTACGTTCATGACGAGCTCACAAGTTAGAAAGAGAGATCCTTGTAGAACGAGGAAAAAGAGCACTTGAAGCGAGAAAGAAATTAGCCAAAGATCATTTAGCTACAACAAATTTACTTATTCAAAGACAAAACAAATTATGGCAACATTATGTATATTGTGCAAAAGAGAATGTAGGATCAATTGAATTATCAGTAGAAGAACATTCAAAAGAGATTGAAGAGAATATTCAAAAACAGTTGATCTATTGTACCAGCCACCTCGACCTCAGAATCAATTTTATTGAAGATTTATGAAGCACTTAAATAGATGTGTTACAGGACTGTATATTTTAATGTGTCAAGGGCTAGAGTTGAGGTATCTAGGATTGAAAAGACTGAGACTGTTTATTGGGTCAGGTATACAATGTTAGATGTATCATTTTTGATTGACTCTGGCTGCATTACCTTACTCTTTGTAGTTTACATAGAAAGTGTGTTAGTATCTGTCCTTTGATGTTGAGACTTGAATTGATGCTTTGAGACAGGCTTAGCACGTAGAAAACCTTTCCGTTCTTTCTGTTTACTTGAGACTCTTAAAACTTGCGAAACATCTTTCCATCCAGCTCTTTCAGCAATCAAAGATCCAAAACTTGTTAACGGTCTCTTAACATTATCTTAGATTTAGGTTGATCATTAGGTTCATAATAAGCTGTCGCGATTTAAGGCTAGCGTTATCAAAGCGTCACTTGTGACAAAAGCTGGGTAATGCCATTGATATCATTTTGATCGTACAACTTGTGATTTTCTTTTTTAACATCAGTATCGTGTTTATTTGAACAGAAGAATATGAATTATGAAACTTATTTTGAATCGATGTGTCTCTGATGCAAATCAAAACATAAAGTGTTATAAAGAGACGATGGGGAAAAAGAGAATGATTAAGAGGTGAAGCTGTTGTTGGTACAATAATTCTGATAGCATAGGGTCTGATTGATAGCACTGGTGCTTCTCTTCAGTCGCCTCTCGACTTTTCTGAATATGATCGTAATATAGAATCATTCCAAACAGAGACAAGGGTCAGCGAGGTGACGTCCTCAAGACACTGGAATCTAGTAACCTTTTTTGTCATTAACTCAGCGTGTTTTGCCCTGAGACACTTATCCGTCTCAATATATTCCGCGATTATTCCCTTCATCTTGTCGTCTCTCTCCTGAAGAGTGCTGAGGTCTTTCTCCCCCTTGGCGATAGCAGCGTGATCGACTTATATGTCCCAAAAAAGCAATCGATAAGGAGGCAGCGGTACAATAACAAGTGAAACAAGCTTACGAGTCCCTATGGTGAGCACTTTGGGTTTATGAAAGGAACTCGAACCAATGCTCTGCTCTTGATTCCCGTAATTTGAAAACAAAACATTGAATCGGGTGTCTCCAACAATCCATGATTTGAACGGACAGCTGTGATCCTCAAGGCGAGATACATTCAAGGAAGATCGCGGAGCAAGCGTGATTGGCTGTTTGATAGGAACACCAGAAGTCAGCCGCCCCGCAGGATACAGACATGATCCATTTCCAACTCACAATCTGATGGAGAGCTGCCTGAGAACACAAGTACGCTAAAGGTGGATCTGGTCCAACGATTAAATTGATGACGTATCCCTCAAAGCCAAAGCTTTGTAGCTGTTGGAATTATTGTGAGATCAAGTAGAACACTGTAAGGATGATAGACAAGATGTCTTGCATATGATACATACTACATATGGGTTCTTGGAGGTATGTTGACATCTTCCCGCATGAAATGTCAAAGTTCAGTTTTCCAGATAGGCTCATCCAGTTCTCTGAGCGGAATTGTTGAATGAGGAGTTCAGCCCGAGCTGAGAGCTCAAAGATGGTCAGGCCTCTGATCATGGAATTTTTGCCTAAGCGCTGCCTAAGGCTAGGACACACAAAGGCGGGTAGGATTGGACACATTTGCAAAACATTTGCAAGGATGTCAACCCCCCTCGACGTCGAGGGGGGATCTGGCGGTCCTTGTGTATGGAAAACAGATTGCAAGAAGGCCTCCCATAATACACCATCTTGAATAAAACCATCTCCTTTGCCTAATCAATAACCAATCAGAAACAGCCTAAACTGTACAGAACAAAGGGATAATGAGTGGTGTTATTGTAGTCACTGTGTTCAACTATTGACACCACAGTGGGACTGGGTTCATCAAACTTTTGGATAGAATATCTTTTGATAATCAATCCAAGACCTGATACAGCTGTGTTGTCGCAAGACATCCTTCAATGTCTTTAGAGGTATTGACAATGATAGCATGGTCTATCTTGTAATACAACATAGGAATTTTGTCTTCCAAGTTCCAAGCAAGCATCCAAACTTTCAACACATCAATCCCACCTGCTTGAAGCAGTCATTTGCGTAAGCAGATACCTTCACTTGATATTCAAAGGGTTTGTACCAGAGACACCTTTACAGACTATAGAGCTATAGGTGTTGCAGAGAGGATAATGGGCAGTGGAATTGGTGTAAGTTAAGTCATGAGGAAAATAAGAGAACACAGTTATGTATGAATAGAATACACAAAGATGTAACAGTCAGAGCCAGAACAACCTTGTACACTTCTAAAGGTCCTAATACATTCAAAGTGCAAGTTGCAACCTCAAAGTACTACTGAAAGACAATGTGCTACTTTCCATAATATTATCAATACAAAATTGAATACAAAAATGAAGAACCAAAATTTTGTGATGACATGATAAAAGGGATCTTAAAAGGTTTGGGATGGCTGCAATGTGGGATGACAAAGTGATGGAAATTGGCTAATGTACTGGGGGATGAGGCCTACCTTTGGCGCCGCACCCACCACATGAGTGTCTAGCCTTACAAAGAATCTATGTGGCTTGATAGACAATAATTTATATCAACAATAGCTGCTTTTCAAGATGAGCTGAAGCTTTGACTTAAAAAAAATAATTATAGCAAGGCTCTTGCTTTCTAATGGTCGCAAAATTAAGTTGTTAGACCAAGAATTGCAAAGGTTATGGGCATTTCTAGGATTCAAAATGTGGTCATGGAAACGAGGACCTAAATTTTGGCATTTGTTACAGGTCTACAACTGATGAGCATAGGGTTTTCTATTAGTGCATTCAACAATAGCTGTGTTCAAACCAACCCCGGTTGCGCATAAACACCCAGTTGCTTTGTTGGTGGTAACTTTGTGTATCTATTGACAGCTCTTGACAGCTTCCAGCCAAAAAGTCAACCGGGTGTACCGGGTTTGGTTTGAACAGCTAATATACACTCTGGATATTCAAAAAAATACTCAGATCGAAGCTCTCAACCTCACACTGCAAAAATAATGTATGTCTCCAATGTAAAAAATAATTGAATTTAATGCACAAAATTGCACAATTAATGCAGACTTAATGCATTTTTAATCATTTTGTAAATTAAATTGAATCATTTGTCACCTTTGAAAAATACATTAAATTTGCAGTGTCAGGAACAAGATGCATTTGTTGTATTTTTTGCCCTAATGCTTACTGCTGATTATTTTGTTATTCAATATTAATGTCTTCTGCCCAAAAAATGTTATATTTTTTGTAGTGGTAATTTTTGAAGTTTAATCATCTTCAAGGTAGTAAAACTGAGTTATCTTTTCTCAATGTCCAAGATATAATAGAATGGTAGTACATACTTTTTCAGGTTAAGGGTTTACCTAATGCATCTCAGTGGTGCATGTGCCCCTTGAACAGACTGTCTTTTACATCCAGGCATGCACCTACAAGAGCGCACCCACAAGTTGAACTTCCAGGAATACAAAATTTACAAGTTGTTTGAAAAATCAACATGAATGTGCTTCTCAGGTCTGGTTTGGGGCTTTAGAGTTTTATCAAACTTTCAACATTTAAAGCAGAATTTTTATATAAGGACAGTTGTATCATTGGCATTTTTTCTTAGTCTTCACATGTGGGATCAAGTCCATGAAGACATACCTCAATCAAAAGGTGGGAAAAATTCTTGACAGATGAGGGAAGTGTGATAGCTTTTGTTCCAAAGAAGTCATATGAAATACTGGTTTTGGGGCCAAAATTACAAGACACAGTGACAGATCATATATCACATCCTACATACATCCAAGTTTGAAGAGTAACTGTACCGGAGGGTATAAAGACTGGACTTTATTCCACTCCTTCTCCTGGCCCCTTGGCTGTTTAATTCATCTTATATCTCACTACTTGCTACCAACAACCCATAAACTCATGATAATCCATTTTCTAATTTCAATGAACAGCTTGTTATTTTAACCCAACAGATAACACTGTGTAAATTTCCTGGTAGCACATTGCTGTGCACACACCAAAGATAATTCATAGAGGAATGATAGATGCTTTGAAGAGGTCTTTGGATTCAAAGACCCATTCCTTTTTTCCAGGTGCTCAGAAAGCAGGTTAACAAAGGGGTGCTGATCTTGTCACTAAAATTCAACACAACTAGATAAACCTTTTGTGTTTTTTAAGATCTCTTTGTGTGAGCATTTTGATGTGCTACCAGGAATCTTACATGGTGTATAAATTACGGTACTCAAAGTTGTGTATAGTTTGTATAGTTGTGTATAGTTTTTTTTGGCAGGGAAAAAGAAGCCAAAAGTATATTTTATTTTTCTCCCTGCCAAAAAAAAGTATACACAAAGTATACACAACTTTGAGTACTGTAAATAGCTAGCTGAGATGATTTTTTGTCCATCCTGCCGTCCATACAAATCAGGATATACATATCCCCCTGTCACCTTAGGGAGACTGATCTGGCTCTCCTGCTCACATCTTTCTAAGGCAATCCATTGTCTAGGTCAATTCAATGAGGCATAAAAGAAAGATCCTCATCAAAATAACAAAAGAGAAAGCAGAAGCTTTAGAACTTGCCCTGCCTGTGACCTCTGCATCCTAAGAGGGCCTTCTACCCACACCCCTCCAATCCTTGACTGATTATTGGACTGGTGGAGGATGGAGCCTTGTTGATAAAGCAAGATGAGGAAAGGATATATGGACACCTTCAAACGCCACTAATGAGCAGTGAGGCTGGGTTGTTCCCTTCTTTTTCAGAAAGGTGGATGACTGTTATGAACAGGATTTGAGGGTCTTGGCATGATGGACAGAGAGAGAGAGGATGTTAGGTACTATGTGATGTATTTATTGCAGCATAGAGAAAGGTGTGAAGTGAAAAGCTCTGTCTACAGGATTGGGACTTGAGTTATTCCCCTTTCACAGGTTGTGACATCATTGACACCTTTGACCAGTGTCAGAGATCATAACAACAAGCTGTGATCTGCTGTGATACTAAGTCAAAATGTAAGTTCAATAGAGGACATCAAATGAAACTTTTTGCAACAAAAAGAATCAACAGTGGAAATACTCTCAAAGGACTCCAGAAGGCCCTCAGGGAAGAATCTCTCCTGAATCAGTAAAAAATTGCCAAATCCATACCCTACAAACTAGGACAAGCCAGTTTTTTTGGTATGTTTTTACAAAAGAGGCTTACAAGAAAATCCCCTCCTATTGTTTTACGTTTGGACAATATGTTTGCAAGCACAGATACCCTGTCTCCTCTCCCTATCCTTTAGCAACTGTAAGTGGTTTCATCTCACTTCTTCCTAAAATCCAAATACTTAGTTTACCAAATTGTGCTTCATACTAGATACACTGTTGTCTGTCTCTCACCTTAAGAGGTGTGGTATATCTTTTTTGTCTTTGGTTTTAGTGCCGTAGGACTTACACCCGTTTCCTGGCTGCTATAAGTTACCATATTGATGGCTCAATGTACTCTAGAATCTTGCAAGTAGGTCAAGGGTGGAGCAACCACATAGAACTGTCCATTTTCTAAAGAACTCCTTTGTGAACAGATGATCAAGTTGAGGAATTGAGTCTGAAGATGAATCAACACACCTCTTTAGCGGGTGAGATCTCCAAAGTATCTGTTAAAGGAATCTCTGATTCCTGATCAGATCAAACAACAGCTTATCAGCCAATTATCTATAAAGGAGCAGTTGGGATCCGGAGAGAGAATTATGTTGATGAGATGGTTTTTTGATAGAGAAATTTTTAATGATGAATGAATTTCTTTTTATCAAGCAAACATTTTTGAATAAGGTACAGCCCTTTGCATAATTGATGACTTTGAAGAAAAAAAAACCTCGAGTTTTCAAATAAAAAACCTCGAGTTTTTTTGGAAATTGACCGAGTTTTGTCAACAAGCTGCTGGGTTTTTCAAAAAGTCAGTGAGTTTTTTTTGAAAACCTGGCCCAGTAATTCTAAAAGAGAAAGAGCTTGCTCAGTTTTTGAAAAACTCGATGAGTTTTTGAAAAAAACTCGCAGGTTTTTTTTGAAAACTCAAGTGTTTTCTCTTTTTCCAAAGTCATCAATTCTGCAAAGGGCTGTAAGAAAGAGAAATTAACAACAATGATTGAGGCATACCTGATCAGATCAAACAACAGCTTATCAGTCAATTATCTATAAAGGAGCAGTTGGGATCTGGAGAGAGAATTATGTTGATGAGATGTTTCTTGATAGAGAAAGTTTTAATGATGAATGAATAAGAAAAACTTCCTCAGATCAGGGATTTGATAACAACAATCAGCGATACAATATGAGGTTAGGTCAAGCATGTAAAAGTAGTGAGTAAAGTCTCTGGACAAAAGTACTACGCTCATAACACGCACATATAAAAGTAGAAAAGAAAAGACAAAGTATGTAAGAAAACTAATGAGTAGTATTTGGTTCCAAGTATCTATCAAACTTTAAATATAAGGTATATCACTTTCCATGATCAAAATGGGGTGTGTTCTGAGTTAAGACAAAACCCTGCAAGATCAGCAATATGGTAAAAGGTTCAGCGTCATCGTCAACGTAATATACCGTGACAAACACAGTCGTCGGCCCGTGCCGAAGCTCCCCCAAAATGCTTCAGCCTCAGGCTACTGCGTAGGCCAAAAGCGGAGCCTCCTTAGACATATGATCGGCCGTTCACAAAAAAAAATCATTGTGAGTGAGTATTTGAGTTGTGGAATTTGCTCTGAAGACAATTTGACACACCTATTCAGCGGATGGTTCCATATCAATCAGACATCGAAGATAACCTTCAATCCTTTCCTGGGATCTGATTTAGATGGTGTGTAACAAGTGGATAGCAGACCCTGTAAACCCGGAGATAAGAGCAAAGAACCAGCGCCACCGTTAACAATAACGACAAACCAAGACAGGACGACCTGCGCCCAGTCATCATGCCAATACGTAAAGCGATTCAAAAGTGGCATTATCACCATGCCACTGCGTATGTCACGTGCGGAACAACCTTATACATACAACTCACAAAACAAACTATATTCAGCTTGAAGCCTCTATGTCTACCTACGTGTTTGGTGGGTGAGGGTTCCCTATTTCCAAGCCTTTGAAGATGAGACATACAATTGTGATTGTTCCATAATTCAAATGGTGTGCTCTAAGTTGAGAGTAAACCCTGTCAAATCGGCAATAAAACATAAGCTTGACTCCGTGACGGACATTCCGACGAGCCGTGCCGAGTTCCTCCAGAAAAGCTCTGCTCTCAGCCTACTGCATAAGCTAAGGGCAGAGCAGCCGATAAATTTCCATTCACATAGAAAATAAACTTTGTGGAAATCTTATCAGGTGTTAGATTTCAGTCCGAAGGTTTCTTGATCTAGGTGTTCAGCAGGCAATGTTTCAGTGTACTCCTAATCTATAAGAATTTGAAGTTAAGCCAAATCATAATCCTTGCATACTTCAGATGGAGTGTGTTCTGACCCGGTAACTGGTTGGGTAGCACCCCCTTTAGTTCGCAGGGACTATTGGTTATACGCGAATCCATATCTTGTATGGTTTGTTGAAGCAGTTCATCAAGAAGGAACAAAAACCTTAAGGAGTAATTTGCACAGGAACGATACAAGGGAATTCTCGATGACAGACCAAATTCCGCCAAATCATAATCTTTCCATCATCCACATTATGTGCTAACTCGTTTACTTGTTGGGTAGCACCCCATTAATTTAGAGGGACTATTGGTTATACAAGGATCCATATCTTGTATCATTTGTTGAAGCAGTTCATCAACATGGAATGAAGACCATAAGGAGGAATGTGCAAAGGAACGTTCTGAGGAGATTTCCGATGACAGGCCAGCTTCCAGAATATAAAAGAGCCAATTCCTTTCACTGAAATAGGATCAATATCACCTGTGTTGGAGTTGATTTCCACTTGATAAAACTTATAACATTTAAAATACAACTTATCTTGTGCTCTATTCGATATGGTCAGGAATTGGTTCTGGGTTTTGATCCCCTTATCAATTGCTTTTGCACGTTTGGATCCAGGCTACAACTCCCGTGAGTCTTGGGATGAACTTGAAAAGTCATGTGGCTTGGAGACTTACCAATATTCTGAGAGTTACCACCAACGGCAGAATTCTTCTCCAACCTTTGTGACCGATTTAAAGAATGTGTCATGGAGAGACCGGACCCGCTTCCGCATCATCATCACCTCCGCAAGCGCTTGGATGAGAATGTACTAATCACTTACAATGGACATAGAATTCCATCTACAGGTGAGATTTTCTGGAATGTCAAAAAAGTAAAATGCCTCTGGTGATAGTGTGTCATCTGAAAGCTGATAAATGTATATTGCATTTGTGGAACATCAATACTCAATAAAGAATTCAAGAAGCAAAGACGCACCGGGAAATATGCTACCCCCTGGTATCCGCACTTGAAATCAAGTAAGCCCAGAACAGATGCTTAAATATTATTAAAATGAGTGAGAGTGGTTTGGAATTGATTCAATTGTCTCAAAATAGCTGTAACGGATTTCCCAGACCGCCTTATTGCCGCTTGGAAATCTCCAGGGTATAACATCAGTTTCACCTTCATAAAGAAAACCCACCTGATTAATGAGGTGGAGATCCAAGAAGAGTCAGTAATCTTTGTGCATAAACCTTTATGGACTGTTTTGCATATGTCTGACTGTGGCACCCAACCTCAGACCTTTGGAAATACAGGAACATGACCATGAGAAATATCACGCTAGGCAGAGACATCACCGCGGTGACTTGGAACAGTATTAAATTGTGCTGTGCCACAAAATTCAAGATATCATGAACCCACCGGCTGTGGAGAAGTTACCCAAAATCACAAGTTTGGGGGGATATACATACATGTTTAATTGTTGCCAAGGAGAACATAAAAGTATGTACAAAAGGAAAGAAAAACGGAAAGAGATGTACCTATAAATACACGAGAAAATGGGCATATAAAGAAGCAAAGATTGGTTTGTTTTTTTGGCCAGTTAACATATATTTACAAGGAAATCCAATTATAAAAAGGGTTTACTGCAATTGATGACAACCAAAGGGTGCCTTGCTTGAATATTTTGATTTCCTATTCTTGGTCATATTCTTCACAAGCTTTTCCACTGCCAACACAGCCTTTCCAATGTCATCACTTGGAAAGAATTATTATTTGGAATTGAGCCACTGACTCACACCTACCGTGCCTTTGATTGCCCTTGAACCAAAGCCACTCCTACTATTTCTACAGATGTGAGAAGCTGTTGAGGAGGCCCTCTGTTATGTACATACACAAGGTGCCCATACAGCAAAGATAATCTTCAACTAGCCGAGAAAACTTTTGGGAATGAATGTCAGTTGAACTGAGAGAATATGTATATCTATAAGCATCATACCAAACGCCCATACCGACTGCAAGCCCCGAAGGCTGTGGAGGGGGAGCTTTTATCGTATTGGCAAATGTTTGGTCCGATTCCGATTCCATTTCTTGAGGTTATCTTCAGCATACATTCTTGCCATCTTATATCAAAGGAAGTGCTTGAGATCCATCCTCTTGTTACCAATGGGGCGAAGACTTTTCCACATTTATAATACGAGTCAATATAGTGATCGGGTGTGATTAAAAAGAAAGGCCGAGCGAACAGAGTAAAGTGGATTTGAAAAGTGTATTATGAGTTGAGTCAGAAGAATCAATGAGTTATTGAATTTTTATCAAGATTTATCATCAAGATAGAAGATTCAAGAGACTTAATCAGTCATTAATGAAGAGTGTTGGAAGAATTGAAGTCATCGATCGGTCGAAGCGAAGCTGAGAATGAAAAGAAAGAGGATTTGAACTTTCAATTCATGAGTTATGGGTTATTCTGTATGTGTGTCATGGCTTATGAGAGGGATATCTATCTGATTTTTTGAAATTGTACATTTGCTCAATCAATAATATTAAGATCAAAAATGAATCAATAACAATCAACCCAATCAAATGAGATTGGAATGTGATCAGTTAATCATTGAAGAAAAAATACACAGCTTTTGATGATTAAACAACATACCATCACCATTGTAATAAAAATCAATCAATAGTCACAAAATCTCATTTATCATCACAAAAAAACGTGTATATAATCAGACAATTTATAGAAAGATTGATTGTCAGGAAATGAATTATAATGAGCAAGGTGTTAAGAGTCAGACTTGAGAACAAATGATATAGTGTGAATTGATGAGGTGCTTACTGGGCTTGTGCTAATATTATTTTTATTATCTTTTTATTTTTTGTTTTGAATTGTAAAGAGGAGCTTTTCACAAACTTAACAAAGTCCTTTTCCAAAAGCCCAAGGCTTGAGGCAAAGAATTAACACTAAAAGTGGATCCCTTGCCTAAGAAATAGTCTGTATTGGCTTAAAAAACATTACTTCAATTATCCCATCCTGTGTATAGATGAATGGGGCTTGAAGCAAAATAAAAGGATAATGAAAGATGCTTGGTACATACAATAAAACTAGAAGCTCAGCCTGATCATTTATGGAACACCTTCTAATGGGTTACAGGGAAGCAATGAGTCTGCTTTGAACCTGTATTTTGTAGAAAGAGGTGAAAATGATTGATCTTCAATCACTCAAAAGTATATGTTTCCAGAGAGATACAGAGAGGGTTCCAATTGGAGAATATACAATTATATCTTGCCAATTATATTTTTCTTTTGCACCAAATATTGTTTATACAGGGAGAAAAAACAGAAAATATTGTAGATTTTTTTATCAAACTACAGGCTCTGCTTGATTCTCACATGAGGAATCTATTTTTAGTGCTGAGTCCCTTGCTCAAGCCTTGGGACCTTGGAAGAGACTTTGGGAAGTGAGACTGTTAAGCTTACTACTTGCTTGGTATAAAAATAATAACGGAAAGACATATGTTTGGTGCAAAGACCAAGGCGTAAGCCAAGAGTGATAAGATTACTTGTAGAATGAAACACACCCTACAGGGTAGTCAGCAGACATAATCACATACAACAGTTCTTGAACTAAAATTACCAAAAAAAGAAAAAAATGACTAACTAAAATAGATAAAAAATATAAGTGCCAAAAATATACAAACTTTAAAAAAGAACTAAACTAATAATCACATTTGACAAAATTCAATACTCTTGAACAACTGTTAAGGGAAATGGGCGGATGGGCTAAAGTTTTTACTCTTAATGTAACTAAGCTGAGTTTAAGACAATAGAATTAAATGAAAAATTTATTGATCAAAGACATTATGCTTTGATGAAAGTAAACACAATGAGAAAGTTGATGGTGAAAGTGGTAAACCAGTATGATGAGGACCCCGGAATGCCCCGACAAAGGGTAGTCACAAAAAAAAGTTCTTTTTGAGCTCTATCGGGGCTTTCCAGCATGGGTTTACACATGCCTCATTTGGTTTTTAGCCCGCTCATTGTCCTCCTCTCATCCGTTTGACCATTGCCAAACACCAGTTTTTAAGACACTTTGGCTACTTGAAACTAGCTCATCAATGCTGAGGAACAGCTAGTGGATCGCCAAAGCACCCCTTGAGTGTTTTCCTGATTGATTCTTGCTTTGAATCAAGTCGTCTTGAGATTGTAGATGTTATTTGATAGTTACCGGGAATTATGGGTTATGATAGGAAATTGGGGGCCCCGAGAGAGCTCAAAAAGAACTTTTTTTGTGACTACCCTTTGTAGGGGCATTCCAGGGTCCTGTATGATGTCATATCTGTCAAATCAAATAATATAATTGAAAAGACCCACCCGTCATTCACGGGTCCAACCTGTAATTTCAATTCAAATTTCCCATTCCCCTGTGTTAACAGTTACCAAGAACAATAAGTTTGGGGTTTCAGTGGTTTACCAATTTTTGTATGATGGTTTATACACTTGTAACCTTTTTTGTCCAAGTTGTTTTTCTTTCTTTGTTTATCTCTTACAAATGTTCAATTTTTTTATTGTTATAAACTTATTTTGAAACTACTAGGTGATTTTAAACAGCCCTTATGTCAAAGGATATAATTTGTTTCATGTGATTTATATTTCATTACCATTCTAGAATAACATTGCAAAAGAGGGCTAAGCTTGGTTTTTGTCTATTTTGAATTGATTGGAACTTGAATACTTATATCAATTCTCAGAAATATCTTTATGGTGCTGTTATCTTTTTCTCATTTGATACTAATTATCCATACTCCTTCATGAGCAAGTACCCTTCAAGTCCAGTTGTTGGTGTCAGAAGAACATTCCTTAGACAACTTCTATTAGTTTAGTTTACTAGGGACTTGGGCGCCCAGCTGCTTCACCACTCCTATCCTTGCAAGCACTGCCAAATGATAAAGTACATGTGTGGTCTGGGCCAGAGGGTAGTACATCCCATTAAGACTAAGGCCCAGATCTCCTGGTTGTTTAATACAGGATTTGACCGTAGCTTTACCGTAGCCCAACATGTTTTGTTAGTTATTGGTAAATTGATAGATTATCCTTTCCCTGTGTTATATAACCCTTTTTGGGTCATAAATACTGCATCATACAGAACTTTCAAAGACATTTTGGCTACCAGAACCCTCAATCCTCAAGTTTAAGGGCTCAAGGATCATCCTAAATGTCTCAGTCATCAAAATTTTACCATAGTCATGAGATTGAGCATCTCAAGAGTTACATACATCTTCTTGAACACAAACTCATCAAGAAAGATGTGTTCCACTTTCTTCTCTTTTACATCATGAATTAGTTATTTATTTCTAGTACTACTATGAGATTAGCCATGTTGAAACCTAATCTGGTTACCAAAAAACTTGGTACAGTTGCCTCTGAAATAACCCATACACCCAATAACCCATGCTCTAGCTTAACCCATGGGTTTTTGGGTCCATATTTTTTATGGGCGGGGGAAATGGATCAAAAACCCATGACTCTACTATTTCCCTTAACCCATACTGTTTTTTTGAGAACCAGAGACAAAAAACCCATACTTCACCCCAAGAAAAAAAAATTAATACTGCACAGGAGACTCCTGAGACACACCTTCAAAGCTTTTCATAGCCATTTGACTCCATCCATTCCACACAAATCATCAAAGCTCAACACAATTCATCACAGATTCAACTATTCTACCAAAAAACATGCTTCCTAATGACCTGTCAACTTTTTATGTCTCAAATATTGAAGAAGGATATGCTAGATTGAAAACTGAGAATAAATCAGAAATTCAATATTGTTCATAAAAAGAACATGATGTCTTTGTCCGAACTCTTGAATCCTACCAATGAGCATGTGAGTGGACTTGAGACCTAGACTCCGGAGGAGATTTTTGAAGCTATTGAACAATGCAACCACGGCACAGATATTCCGGCTCCAGAGCACTCTGAAGTTGAGGTGCCTGCTCAGCCAGTGTATTCTGCTTTAATCAAATCTGCAGAAGTTGTCACAGATTACCTCACACACAATGATTCTGGCAAAGCTAAAGCTTGTGGGGGGGGGGCTCTCCGTCAAGCCCTGCGGGCCTTTAGTGCAGCACACTCCAAATCACTAGTACAGCCTACCATTTTGTCTTTCCTCTTTCAATCCTCTTGGATACATATGCAATGAAAGCGCTCAGCAATCTCACCTCAACTCTCTGAAACAATTCTCTGCAATAACCCATGAATTTGCTTGTATGGGTTATTGCAGAGAATCTTGCTAGCCCATACTCTATAAAAACCCATACCTTTTGGGGTCCATAAAAAGGTATGGGTTATCTCAGAGATGACTGTACACAATTATGATGTTTTTGGTGGTAACTCTTCCCTTTTTCTTCATCCATTTCATCTTGATTTCGATCTGACCATTAGGTACTTTATAATTTTGTCTCAGTTGTGTTTCACCATACCCTTTTCTGTAGCTTATGATCCCAGTGACTTGCAAAAAATAAATAAACAAACACCATAGAAGTGAACCAACTTTATTTCTTGATGAAACTGAAACTGAAACTGAACCCATCAACTCAACCTTTGAGACTTGAGTTATAAAGACTCATGTTGTGCAAGTGATCTGTTTAGATGAGTATCTTGATATGATATTTTCCAGAAGAAGATGTAACAGGTCAAAACAGGAAGAGGGAGACACAGAAAGATTGATTTAAATCAAAAATCGAGTTTGAAGTTGAACCCAATGGGATGAGTTGGAAATTCTGGTAAAGAGCTATGTATGACGTCATGGCTTCAGAATTCAAAGAATCCGACCCGACCCGTCAGTAGGAATCAGATTACCATCCGGTCTCATTCCCATTCCCATTCGCCTGATTTATAAATACCAACACCAAGTCATTCGGTTTACATATCCAATCCAATGTCCATCGATTTGATTTCATCTTGTTTACCATTCCTTAATAAAATGATGAACCAATTAACAATCTCATCAAACGAACCATCAAATCAAGAAGAAGTTGATATCTTAATCTTAGGTGCAGGTTGGACTTGCACCTTTTTAATGTAAGTTTGTTTTGCCCAAGAATTCAAACTCAAATCAAATAATATCTTAACATTTAAATCGATGTTATGTTTTCAATTTAAACAGTCCATATATCAAAACTCATACTAAATTAACTTATGCATCAACCACAAGAAATGGTGGTGGTGAATTTAATTCAATCCCATTCACGTTTGATTCGACTGGCAACAATTCAAAATCTTATGAAAAATTACCATTTACCAAATGTATTCTGATCACTTTTCCTATCAAAGAAATCGGAGCATATCAAACCCTTTTAGAGAATTACAGTCAAACTCATCAAAACCTTGAAGGATTTGAATCGGTTAATGTGATTCAATTAGGTAGTACTGGAATCTTTGATGTAAGTTTGATTCATTGAGTTTCACTTGATTTAAGTTTTTTTCAAGAAATTCATAAACTGATAAGATCATTCTTTCATTTTTTTCTTAGGGAGGTCCCACTTTAAATCCAACATCCAATTCAGAAAAACCAAAACGTTCAGAAACCTATATCGATCGTCATTCACCCTACGATCAAACCAACATCCGAGCGAAATCAGAAGACGAATTACTGCGCATCAATCAGACCATTATAGGATCCATGAAGTTCTATACGACGGTTTTAAACTTATCAGGATTATATGGAAACGAACGATCGATCCGAAACTATGTCTCAAAAGTAGCGCCTACCAAAGAAATCTTATCTACCAAAACTAGTATTCATATGATTCATGGAATAGACGTTTCAAGATCGATTCTAGAAGTTTTCAATCAATTTGAAAAATCTAGAGGTCAACGTTGGATCTTAACTGATCAAAGAGTTTATGATTGGTGGGATTTAGCATCGGCTTGGGGTGAATCAGGTTTACATGGAAGAAAAACCGAAGTTACTATCGGTCCACAAGCTAAATGGGTTCAAGAATTGATGGTGACTGATTCGATTAAAGTCTTGCCTCGTTCGCCTGATCAATTAGGTAGGGTTTTAGATAGTACTGAGTTTTGGAGAACTTTTGGGATTAGTCCTGTGAGGGCTAGACTGGAATCTTTGTAAATGATTTTTGACTTTCCAATTCAAGAGTCATCTTTAGTTTTTAATATCAAAACTCGTCTTTCTCAGTTGTATTCACGCATTGGTTTCCTTACCAAAACTCCGTTTTGTATATATCACAAAGTCTTGTATAAGTTGTATACTTACTCACTTGATTGATCTTGGGATTCAATTGATCAAATTGATCATTTTGAACTCAATCCAATGTACCCAAACCCAGCTTAGGCCTAGGCATTGTATCAGTAAAGATCATAAAGGTTTGGTTTCTTTTTGGATCATTGAAGGAAGAATCATTCAAACTGATGTGTTTTGTATACATTTAAATTGATATAAACACTCCCATTGACTATCTTTCCGTCCTTTGAAAATGCAATTCTTCATAAGAAATATACCTAATGGGTTTGATTTTATTTAATTAGATCAATACATGAGATAAAGTATTACGGTTGAGATTTCTTGACATATGAACTCCAATGAACATTTAATCGATTCTTGATCTGAATTTGTGAAGTTTTGAGGTTTCTAAGTTTTCAATTTTCTATTTCATTTGTTGTTGTTTTTCCATCATTTCTGCATTATGTTCTGAAAACCTTGCTCCAACTCTTTCTGAATGTTTTAAAAACTTATCTGTACAATTATTTACACAAGTTTCCTATCATTTCCAATCGAAAAGAAAAATTCCCCAAAAAAGATCAATCAGTCAAAACACATCAAAAAAAACGAAGAATAAAAGAAAAGAGTAAAGTAAAACGGAAAAAGAGAGAGAGGGTTGTTAGACTTACTTCTTTTGTAGATAAAGATCTAGAAGTAAAATCATTACAACAATTCATAAAACATCTTTCAACTAATCCTGAATATAATTTTAAAAAATCTTTCATTTGTTTCTTTTCAATTAGTTGATTTAATTGTTGTGATTCTTGTGAATTGAATTTAGATGCGTCCATTTTGTTTTCTTTTTCTGTTACAATGTTGATGGGATGGTTTGGTTTGATGGTTTGGGTGGTTTTGTTGATCGATTGGTTAATTTGTTGGTTTGGTCCTTGGGTGATTTCAATCGATCAGACCTCATGTCACCTTTGTGAACTACTTTATGTGACATGCTTGTGAAAAAGTTGCTGCCGTTCACTGCATGCAGCCACAAAACGGGCGCGCACCACCCTCGTCCCCAAACGCATCTTTTCTTCTGATCTCTCGTCCACCACACTGACATGACTGCAGTCGCACATACTACATAGGGACGAACGCAGAGTGCAAGCTCACCCCTGAGTCAAATCACCGCTTGCGCACGACATCGAGGTGAAGCGGAAGAGGTGCAAGGAAAGCAGATCTCAAAGAAATATAACGGTTGGAGGTCATTAGCCGGAAATTGTGAATCTGTCTTTGGTAAAATTGAACTTGAATGATCCAGAAATTTTCAGGCACCACTCATGTTTTAGAAGGAGTCATCAATTGAAATCCACTTCAAAGTGAAGCTCGTTTTAGGCAAAGGACGATAGTTTTTTTGGACCACGCGACTGTGAAAGAAGATCTTTCTCAAAGAGGTATTTTTTTTAGACAATACACATTACATCCAAAAAAAAATCAAAAACACAAATTAATCTAAAAGGAAAGCGACATCACAACAATTCAAGACACACACAAAAAAGTAAGAGGTAAACAACAATGATCAAAACAAAAAAAAGTTGAAAGAAAAAAACAGGTTATGATCTTTCTCCTCTTAATCGTCGAGCAAGTTGAATATCTTTTGGTTGAATTGTAACACGTTTAGCATGAATGGCTGCCAAGTTGGTATCCTCAAACAATCTAAACCAAAAATAAATTAAAAATAAAATGAGTTTGTATGTGGGTGTAGAAAGAAAGCAAAGAGTCACTAACCCTACTAAGTAAGCTTCAGCCGATTCTTGAAGTGCCATGACAGCTGAAGATTGGAAACGAAGATCGGTTTTGAAGTCTTGAGCAATTTCACGAACAAGACGTTGGAAACTATAAAACATACACCAAAATGGATAAAATAAAATCAGATTGAGATCCACTAAAGGACAAAGGATCAAATGAAGAGAAATATGACTAACGGAAGTTTTCGGATCAAAAGTTCAGTGGATTTTTGATAACGTCTAATTTCTCGAAGAGCAACAGTTCCAGGACTAGAGTAAAAGGAAAACCAAATAAAGAGATCAGTCAAAAGCAAACCCCAGAGTCAAAAGAAATTAAAGAAAAGACTAACCGGTATCGGTGTGGTTTCTTAACACCACCAGTAGCAGGAGCAGACTTTCGAGCAGCCTTAGCCGCAAGTTGTTTACGTGGAGCTTTTCCACCAGTGGTCTTTCGTGCGGTTTGTTTAGTACGAGCCATTTCGATTGATTGATTGATAAGGATGAGTTTGGTTTTAAAGTGGATCTGGTAGAATCTGATAGGTTTAAGAGGGTATTGAAAGTTTGAGAACTGGTAACAGAGGTTGCAGAGGTTGGTGGGTAATAGTTTGTCTGACGGATGGAGAGAAAGAGAAGGTTGTGGGTTGAGAAGAGGCCTTTATATACGTGTTTCTCAGAATACTCTTTGTTGATAAAGCTGGGTGATGAGCTAAGCTGTACGCAGCAGCTGTATTGCTGTGACGCGCCAAAGTAAGTCGCGTCAACAAACGCACGCGACACACGCGATCGAGCCACGCGCTTAGGTAATCTGATCGTGGTTACCCTGGCAAGCTGCCCTGTATGTATGAGAAACGCCCCTCAAGAAAAGTGAACGCAGTGTGGATGTCTGTACACCTGCTCTGTTGCTTGTGGGTTGTGAAGTTGTGGTTGAGCAGGTTAAGCTTATCTGTGGTTTCAGGATCAACTGGTCGACACTCATCACTCAGACGCATCTAAGTACCCCTGATTGTAAATGATTCTAACACGCATCCGTGGAGCTGTGTTGAGGGATTCCTTAATGGGAATAAAGTGTTTTGACGCGTCTCAGATAAACTGTCAAAGCTAAATGGTCGAGTGTTGACTCAGGCATAAGCAACATGGCCTGACAATGCATTGCAAGTGCCTCATGATGCTCATAAGGATATAAGCAGTTCTTGACTAAATGCTCATCAAAGATAACAAAAATACAAGCGTTTCATGAAGAAATCAGATTGAATACACGTTCATCAAGAGATGGTGTTCGAGCCAGGGTGATCAAGCTGAGGACTAAAACTGACTGTATAAGAAAATCAATGCTGAGTCCGTATGACGAATCAAAGGGGCTTTCATACATAGAATCTGCTCGAGCAGTCAAAGGGAAAAGCGCGACGCGTCTTTGGTCAATCACAACGCGTGGTCCGGAGTTCTTTTCAAACTGTAAAAGGTGCACTAAGCCTGTATTGGATACCCGCTCAGGTGGTCTCGGTACCGAGATAGCCAAACAAGAGGGTATAAAAGCCTGTCTTATCTCCTTCAATTCTTTCCTTTTCTCTTCATACCCCCATCTGTCCTCAACCGACATCTAAATCAATCTACTACACTATCCAAACCGTTTACCAAACCTTCAACTTTTAAAACCCTCTTATAACTTCATATCATCATGTCTGGACGCGGTAAAAGCGGTGGTAAAGGTCTTGGAAAGGGTGGTGCTAAGCGTCAGTCTACAAGATCCTTTCTTCCTATTTCATCACACTCTACATCTGTCTTTCTATTTATATTAACTTTTTGTTATGTTTTTGTCATTTTATATAGGTCATCGTAAAATCTTGCGAGACAACATCCAAGGTATTACCAAGCCAGCCATCAGACGTCTGGCTCGACGAGGTGGTGTCAAACGTATCTCTGGTCTTATCTACGAAGAAACTCGTGGTGTTCTTAAAATCTTCCTTGAGAACGTCATCAGGGACTCTGTTACTTACACCGAGTTAGTTAACTTTTATCTTCTTCTTCGACTCCTTTTCCTCATTTACTGACGTAACATTCTTTCATCTTACTTAGACATGCTAAGCGTAAAACAGTTACATCTTTAGATGTAGTCTACGCTCTCAAACGTCAAGGACGAACTCTTTACGGTTTCGGTGCATAAGCGAATCTCTCCTAAACCTTTCACTCTCAATTTCCTTTTACTTTAGAACGGATTTGATTAGATTAGATATTAGATACAAGAGATTTAGTTTTCATACATTCTTCTTTCGATTGTTTGATAAGCTTTTTTCCTTTTCGATTACCATTCCTCTCTTGCTCGTCTTTTTTGTGTACTCTTGTGTGTGTGTGTTGTTTATCTCGATCATGTTTTATTTTGAAGGAGAAGTTGTAGTTTGGTAGTTTATTCTTATCTTGGTTGTCGGCTTGATACAATATATCCTGATCGATACCCTACAACATGTCAGAATGATGGTTCTAGCAAATTCATTCCAATATGATGATTGCCCTCCCTTTCTTGACCTTTCATAAGATCCATGATCTGAAGATCCGATCGGACCTAATCGTCCGATCGGCGAAAGCACTCAGTCCCTCTGTCTTTGCAGTCTGCCCATGTCTAAACTCATTAAAGTCCCTTCCCCCCGAGTCATACATAGTCGAGCCCTGACTCACCTCTGTAGTACACCGGCACCTCCCAGGAGGATCAGAGAGGATGCTACATATGTACACGGTCACCTTCACGTTTTTTATCGCTCCTTCTACCCCAAACTCAACCTTACCTTTAGTTCACGCTCCCTCCCAAATAGCATCATTTGGAACTGTTTACTTTTTGATGAAACAGGAAAGAAAGTCATGGAATTTGAGATTGGTCTTTGATGTCCTCATTCTGGGATTTCAAATACTTTGGGCTGGAGCGCTGAGCCTTTGTTTGTAGATGTCATCTTGATATCAAAACTCATCACTCAAAATTAAAATACGGGTCCCTTCTAATATGTACCCTAGCTTAAGGAAGCCCTAAGTTTTCTTCACTGTATTGGTCAGAAGATTTTCGAATCCTATCATTCAACTCAAAAACCCTCTAACAGGTCTTGAGCTCAAAATATACTTCTTTTAAAGATCATGGCAACTAAAACTTCTGATGTCTCAGCAATACTTGGTCGTTATATGTTACAAGGTAAAGAATCTCCCTCCAAGAGAACTTGCTCAAACCTTTTCAATTTCATAACTGATCACTAACTCTTATATGCTTTCTTGACTTGGATTTGATTTGATTTGAATAGGTTGGACTTTAACAGATGTGAATTGTCCAAAGAGTGATTGTATTGGTTGTCCATTAATGAGATCTAAAGCAGGTAGTGAGTTTTGTGCAAGGTATGTGATCGCTTTGAGTACTGTTGACCGTCTATTAAGATACTTACTGACCAATCATTAATCACATGGAATGTACTTTTGTATAAATAGATGCGATGGAGGTCCAAGAGAAGATAAACCGAATGCTTCACCATCTGGATCATCAACCGCAAGTATCCCAGACCCAAACCAAACCCATTCACGTACCTCAACACCTCCCACCCCAATCTTAACCATCCAAGAAGAAACCGAAGCCAACCAAGAACTCGAAGCATTCAATCCAATCGCATCACCCGAAGTCTTAGAGTCTAGAAGACTTCAATCAGATCTAGCTTCTAGTCGAATCGGTTCACTCTTATTACAAGGTTGGACTTTATTAGATTCAAGTTGTCAAAACTTAACCTGTTGGGCAATTCCTTTGATGCGTAGTCCTAAACGGATTCCTACCAATGATATTACTTTCAAACGGAAATGGTGTGTGATTTGTGAACAAGATTGGCAACCTAATCAAACAGTTTCACAAGCACCTGAAGCGAATGGAAACGGAAATCGAGGAGTGATCTCGAACCCGATCGGCTCTTCTTCTTCTACCACTACTTTACCTGATCGATCGTCTACATCGGTCCGACCATCCACTACGAGTACTTTCCAACGGTATATTCACCATGAACCTAGTCCTACCACCCAACCCATCAGAGAATCATCCTCCGAAGTCAAATCACAAACGACTCTTCCAGTTTCAAAACAAGCCTCAAAATGCGACCCACAAGTTTTGCTCGATGCTAAAGAAGCCATCGAAGGTGCTGTGACGTTCATGTCACGTCATTTGAAATCATTAACAGAAACTAGAAATGTACATCCAGCTGGAGTTTTACAAGCAACAGAAGATCTTGGTAAAGCTCTTGAGATATACAGAAAGTTTTAAACCAATTTTTCAAGAGGTTTAGTAGTTGTGGTATCGGCGTTTGAAATTGAAACTTACTTTTGATGATCTGATCTGAATCCAACAAAAAATATGTTACAATCGAGTTTCAATTTTTTACATGAATCATTTTATTGAACCTATCTGATCATAAGTTTTGTTTCAAAACAAATCAAAGTGTTCATTTAATTGTCCATACACCAAGATCTTCTTTGTTATATCGAATTTCTTAATCTTTCAGGTTTCTTTTAATGGTTTTCTACTTCTTGATTTTCTAAATTGTATTTTACATTCAAATTATAATGTTCCAAAGCTTGATGAAACTCAAAGACTTTAGAATTATACTTTGTACATTCCTAAACCCCCATCAATCCAAACCCAAACGCAAACCCAAACCCAATCAGAAAAAAAAATGGTTAAACTTCTCAGTATGAAAAAGTTTATCAAAGTTGGGTTGATGGGAAAGAAAGAGAACGTACTTCTAATGCATTGGTTAATTCTTCCATAGCTTCTGATAGTTTTTCTATATTTCCTATCATTCTACTTAGTAATACAGTTTGTTGTTCTTCGAATGGATTCTATATGTTTCTCAACACCAACGAAATCGAAAATCGAAAATTAATATTAAAAGATATTATTTTGGTAAGTTACATGAAAAAGAGGGAGAATAAGATTGAGAAGAGGAAATCTTTAGAATTCACCTGCATTATCGATTTTTTGATTTCTTGATAAAGCTTCGAAAGGTTCAATGGTGTGATTCGTTTTTCAGGATAAATTCAGATGAAAGGCATTCATTTATGGATCATGGATGATCAGTCGCGTTAGGCTGAGGCGCGAGAGTCGAGTTGAGTTTATTCTTCGGGTCGGGCCAAGTTACAGACCGTCACAGTCCCGGCCTGAATTCCAGAGATTGTTCTATGTAATTTAGATCAATTGTGAGGCTGTCAAAGGAGAAAGAGTTTTGGAATGTTTATACTTTGAATGATGATTTGTGTGAATTTTTGTTTGTTTGATTACCATTTTTGAGAAAGAACATGAGCTGTTCAATGTTCAGATTTCACCAAAACATCATGGAAATGAAGCAGGGTTGAAGTTCTGAATGAGCTCTTTTGTCTTAGCCCGACCCGGTGTTTGAGCTGACCCGATTTGTTCTGAGAGTATCGGATCGTTGAATTTGAATTTTCAAGTTCTTCTCTTTCTCTGTCTTGACTCTTGAATTTACTAAAATCAAAAAACTGATCGACACCAACCTGAACTCATCCAGAAATAGAAACTTAAACCATCTCTTCTCTTGAGTATCATCAACTACATTTTTCTTGATATCAAACTCTTCCCAATCGGAATCGGTTGACTTTCATTAGGTTCGTCTTCAACTTACTTCAATCTCCGACTATCATCGGCATTCAGCACAATCAGATCACACGAGCTGACTTTTAAATACCAAAAGGTCTAAATCATATCAATCGATCAAATCTCTCATCACAAAAAGTTTTTTTACTCTTTTCAGTTTCAACTGTTTTCTCGGATTTCAAAACGTCATGAATCCAAACGCAAATTCATTCCAAGGCTTTCGAACCAACGCAAACACCTTTCAACCAGGTGCTGTTCCACCTGGTTCTTCAAACCCACCTTCCGAGGGTCAAGCTCAGTCTCAATACGGTGGTGGATTTCAACAAGGAGCAGGTTATGGTGGTGGTGGTGCTTATCCACCACAAGGAGCTCCTAATCATGGCTATCAACAACATTATCAGCATCCTCATCATCAACAACAAGCTTATGGACAACACCAAGCTTACAATCATCAATATCCCGGTGCTTATGGTGCTCAACAACCATTTCATCCTCCTCCTCATTCTTATGGTTATCCTCAGCAACAGTATCAACGTCCTCAACAACACCAAGCACCTGATAATTGGGAAGATCCTGTTCCACGTTCTACAGCTCCATCCGCTCAACCTCCACGTGTCAACCCAGCTGTTAATTCTGCACCAGTAGTTAATGCGAACGGAGGCAAGACGATCTCTTTGGCTTCTACCACTCGATCAAAGCCTAGTGCGCCTGGTGCTGGAAGTGTGGATAAGCCTGCAGTGATGTCCTTGAGTATCGGAGGCTCGAAAAAGAAAGACACTCCACCTACTAAATCGGCTGTGGAGTTGAAGAACAGTGCTCCGAGTAGTCGAGCTCAAACTCCTGCACCATCAAACAAAAAGGTGATGTCTAATAACAACTCACCTGGTTCATCGAACGTCAAGACGGTTCTTCAATCCGATTCGACGACTTCGACTCCTCCTGCTCAAGTCGAGACCCCTCGAACACGCGAGAATACTGACTCATCCACCCACGAAAGTACGGGAAAAGTCATCACTATGGGAGAAGTTCGACGACATGTGAAAGATGCAGATGCGATCAAATCTGAAGTAGAAGCAGCAGTTGATGAAGAAACCTTACGTGATCTTTATGAAACTAAAAAAGATAGCGAAGTGAAAGAAGAAGGTAAAACACATGTCAACATAGTCTTTATTGGACATGTAGATGCAGGTAAATCGACGATGGGAGGTAATATATTATATTTAACTGGAATGGTAGATAAACGTACGATGGAAAAATTAGAAAAAGAAGCCAAAGAAGCCGGTAGAGAGTCTTGGTATCTTTCATGGGCATTAGATTCAACAATACAAGAGAGAGCTAAAGGAAAAACAGTAGAGATCGGTCGAGCTTATTTCGAAACTGAAAAGAGAAGATATACGATTTTAGATGCACCAGGACATAAGACTTATGTACCGGCTATGATCTCAGGTGCAAGTCAAGCTGATGTGGCTATCTTGGTGATTTCGGCTAGAAAAGGTGAATTCGAAACTGGATTCGAAAGAGGTGGTCAAACTAGAGAACATGCAATGTTAGTGAAGACTACAGGAGTTTCGAAATTGATTGTGGTGATCAATAAGATGGATGATATTACTGTTGAATGGGATCAAGCTAGATTTGATGAGATCATTAATAAATTAACTCCATTTTTAAAAGGAACCGGATTTAATCCAAGTAAAGATATCACTTTTATTCCGGTTTCAGGGTATACTGGAGGAAACATTAAGGATAAAGTAAGCAAGGAGAAATGCCCTTGGTATGAGTAAGTGATGAGTCGATTTCCTTTGGTTTTAAGCTTTGAGACTTCTTTGAATTGACTTTGATACTCTGTGATGGTTTTGTTTTAGAGGTCCTCCTCTTTTAGAGTTATTGGATAACATGCAACTCTTGGATCGAAAATATAATGCACCTTTAATGATGCCTGTTTCTGAAAAATATAAAGATATGGGAACTGTAGTCGTTGGTAAATTGGAATCAGGTAGGGTTTTGAAGGGTGATACAGTCTTGATGATGCCCAACAAGGTATGCATTTCTCAAAGCTTCAAAGTCCAAGTTTTCAACCACTGATGATTACATTTATTGGCTTTCCTTAGACTACGGTTGAGGTTTCAGCAATCTATAATGAAATGGAAGATGAAGTTCCTAGAGCTTTGTGTGGTGATAACGTTCGGATCCGATTGAAAGGAATCGAAGATGAGGATGTAGTAAGTGACAACTGAGACCAATGACTTTTTTTGACTTTTTCAATTCGATTGAATGATACTAACCTAAACCATAATTTTTTAAAACAAAAACCAGTTACCAGGATTTGTTTTAACAGATCATCATAAACCGATCCATACAGTTTCCAGATTCGAAGCTCAATTAGCCATCTTAGATTCGAAAAACATAATTTGTGCAGGATATGGAGCTGTGATGCATGTACATACTTTGGCAGAAGAATGTACACTTTCAGGTTTGTTACATTATTATGATAAGAAATCAGGTAAGAAGTCTAGAAGACCACCTCAGTTTGCTAAGAAAGGAATGAAGGTCGTCGCTTTACTTGAGATGGCTGCACCGATTTGTGTTGAAACGTAAGTTTGGTTTATTTTCTTGGATTGATTGGTATCATCACTCAACTTCATTGCTTACGTGATTCACTCTTGATGCATTTTTGATGTGTGTGTGTTTTTTTTGGGGGAAAAATCAGTTTTAAAGATCATCCTCAATTAGGTAGATTCACATTAAGAGATGAAGGTAAAACGATTGCGATTGGAAAGATTACTAAATTGATCGAACATCAAGATGAACTGAGTGGAATGGCTAAACTAAGTGTAACCGGAACGAATGTGAATAACTCAACTCCTTCTGCTCCAACAACATGAATGATCGACTTGTTTGATTTTTCAACTCTTTTTTTTCTTTCGTAACAATGTGTTCATTATTTTATATCTCTTTTTTATATACTTTGCTTTGTTTTTGTTTTTTCTTTTTTTCTTTCTTTCTCTTTGGTCAAATTTAACGTTTCTTTTTCTTTCAGTTTTACCAACACCAAATGACTAAGACTTTTAGGTTGGATTTCATGTGTTAGATATCGGTTTTTTTTTATTAAATTGAGATTGGTTCTTTAATAAAATGAAATGTCGTTATGAATGAGGAAATCAGAGAATAAATAAAGTAAGAGTGTTTCTGATTTCTTGTTATCAAGAGGGAAATACCACTCTATCATGCTATTCCTGAGGCTAGTTTCCAAGCCTTATGTTCCACTTATCAAGGGGCGTACAAGTGTGTATTGAATATTCATGTCATACCCAACTTTTGAATTAACAATACAGTTGTGTTGTAAGAATCTTCACTCCACTTTTTTGGCCGCATTATTTAGACTGCCTAGCATGTTAGGCTACAAGATCATGTAGAAAAACCTGGTGTGAACAACTTTGCTTGCGGAGTGAAGTGAGGTTTCCTTCTCAGGGAAGCGTAAAAATGCAAAAAAAACTACTCAAGGACACTTGATCCTTGTTGTAGTGCTCACACCAGGAATCCACAATTAGTCATAAGCCCTTCTGTGAGGGGGCAGAGACCGCCGCGCAGAGAGGGCTTGGTTAAGCTGAGATTTCATTTATGATAGCTCACAATTTTTGCTAATTGGGAAATCCTTTTTGTTTGTATCTTTTCCTTCAAATCATTGGAGGGAAAACACAGTAGGGAAAACCTTGCAAAGGTTTATTGGAGGCTCTAGAACATGTTGAAGTGGTTTGCAAACATCTCTCAGTGACTGGAGATAAAAACCACACAACGGTAGATCTCTTGAGCAATTGATATGCTTTGATTGGAATCCACTGGCCTTTCCAGTCAAGACTCCCTGGCTGTCTCTCTCTGCCATGTAATTGAGCTTGTAGCCAAGGATTTCCTCAAAGGCATGGGCCAAGTGACTTATGCCGATATTGATGCCTACAAGACCTCTGGACTTGTGGAATCCCAGATAACCTTTGAGCCTGACAGATACCCTGGATGAAGAATGATACTTGTGTGGCCTCTGGTGCCACTATCAACCCTCTCACAGACGGCATCTTGGACTAGGCTTCTTTGGAAGTCCATGGCTCAACTCAAGATGAATTTGACTTTAGTCAAGCCTCATTTGAAGCCACCATCAATCCAAATGAACCTTGCCTGGACAAAAACCCACCTGTTGGTATCATCACCCGCAAGAAGAAGACTACCATGGCCAGCCAAGTTAGAGCCATAAATACTGACATCTGCAAGAGTCCCCAGGGACTTGAATCTTTTGTCAAGATTTGGGACAGAATCAATGGTCTAAAAATGGGTTCAACTGAGCTGCCCCCTACCCGCTGGAATTAATTCTACTATGCATGTAGTAAGTGTTTCAGGTTTCATCTTATTCCTTTCAATCTTTTTTTTCTTTTTCTTTTTTGATTATCTCCATTTCCTTTATTTTTCTTTTGAAAATCTTTGTAATTTATTGAATTTTCTCCTCTCTATACTATTTTCATGAACACTGATTCATGTGTTACATATTTTGGCAGGTGAAATAGACTCTGACTCTCAGGAAGTTGCTAATTGAACTCTACACTGCAGACCCAAAGAGATCCAAACTTTCCATCTCTAAGGCCAACTGGTTGACCATCAAAGACATGCTGCCAATTCTAGAAATGTTTGAAAACATCACCCAAATCTTCCAGTCAAATGCCACCAAGCACATGGTCCTCCCTGTGCTATGGGTCCTTTGAAGTCAGCCTGAGCCCCGGAACCGACGCCCCGAGGGTTCCCCGAGCCCCAAACCCTCGGGGTGCCGGTTTGGTCAGGCTTTTTGGGCCCCCACACTCCCAGCAAAAGGTAATTTTCCCAAGGAAAAAATGATTACATTTAATGCATTTTCAATCAAAAATGCTCATTTAATGCTAAATAATGCTGATTTAATGCTGATCAAATGCTGATCAAATGCATTTTCAATCATTTTTGGCTCTAAATGTATTCATTTTTTACTTGGGAAAATTACTTTATGCTGGCAGTGCCAATAAATTGGGGGCCCCTTAGGGTTCGGGGGCGGGGGGGCATAATGCTTAAACCCCCGATTTTATCCGCGGGGACCCCCGGCTCCCCGCGGGGTTTGGCATTCGGGATAGGGTTTGGGGGGGCGTCTGAGAGCCGGGTTTTCTTTGGTTCGGGGTAGGGTTCGGTTGCGGGGGGGCTCATTGGGTATTGGTTTGGGGGGCGGATAGGCCATTACCCGCGTTTTTCGGGTCGGGGCTCAGGCTGACTTTGAAGCATATTGAAGAAGCACATGCAAGTCCTTAGCGCTGGCAATGCTTGCAATTGTGCTGAGTCCAAGATTGTTAAGTATTACATGTGTTCCCAAAGCCTGTGACAGTACTCAACAGTCCATTTTGGATGAGACAAGAAAAGTTGCAGGAGTTGTGTAACATCACATACACAGTTAGGTTTGATACCTAATACAGAGTATGGGGTAGTTGAGAAGTACAGAATAGAAAGAAAAAAAATCTTGTTTTCACCCTGCTCAATCCAGTATTTAGAGACAAAAGCTTCCAAGGCAAGGTCAACCAAACCATGGTTGAAGTAGCTGTCAAGGCCCCCTGTCAAGACAAGTATGACCTTTGGAAACCCAGCAAAATTGAAACACCCCACAATTCAGCCCCTTCACCTCGTGGACATAGCCTTGCAGTCAACAACATTCAACAAATCAACTCGCTTTTGGGCACCAGCACAATTGCTGCCACATCCAACACCAGCCAACCTCTCAACAAAATTGCCCAATATTTTCCTCATCAAGACCCTGTTCTACCTGGCAACAGCATTGGACATTTCTTGATGGTAAGATTTTTTAATGATATCCTTATGGAATACAATGTCAAGGCTAACCATGCAAATCTTAATCCTGATATTCTTGGCTTAAGGGTGTGTAAATTAAATTCAATCCTTCAGTTGTATGTTTTGAAGTCCTTGGAGCTCAGCTAAACTCACATAACTTATCTAATACTACAGCTGTTTCAAAAATAAATGTTCCAGCTGTTATTGTTGATTTTTTTTCATATCTGTAGTTTTCAATCTGGTAGGAAAAGCATGGAGGACATGGCTGATGATGTAGCCTGAGGTTGAATTACATTGCTTGACTCGAGCCAGCTTCAACACTTGATACCAACACTTGAGCAGGCTTGAGGCTGCATGAGCTCAATTTCTGATCCCAATCAGGATGAATAACCCAGGCGGGCAAAATATTGATTGACTGCGGATATGAAAAAATAATTGAGAACAACAGGAGCAACATTCATTTTCAAAAATTCTGTATCCATCAAGCTTAACTAAGTCTTCCAACACACCCTCATCCACTCTTGAAGAGGGGCTTATGACTAAAACCCAGGGTTTGGCCTGAGCATAGCAGGGTTTTCACTTGCTTTTACTTGCAAGCTCATTTTGAGGGCTCTAAACATTGTGCAACCTCACAAGAAGTTGGACAGAGCTTGTGGTAAGCCAAGATATGTGATTCACAGACATTTAAAAAACAAAATGTACTTAAATCTCAAGAAAGAAAGAATCAATATGCTTCTTACATTTGACAAATCACTTTGATTTGACTAGACACTTTGCTTTGACTAGATAGCTGTTTTTTCAAGGCTAACTAGTCTTTTTGTTGTAAAATTTAGATAGTGTAATATGCAATCATGCCAAAATGCACTTTTATTTAAAAAACAAGAGGGGCTTAGTTAAGCATATAGATAGCTTGATGCAGTCAATTTGAGTATGAAGGATCTTCTTTTGAAAGTGCATCATGGTGCAAAACCTGATTCTCTTTTTGATCAAGTTTTGGTTCTCTGCTAATTTTGAGAATGCAAAGGGTACAAACCCTGTAAAAACAATCTTTGATCAGTCTTGACCACTGTGGCGATGCAGATTTCCAAAACAAAGCTGCAAAACTGTTTAAGAAATCTTCTTGGGGGCAAAAAAGTCTTAAGCGAACAAAAGCGCCACCGAAAAAAAATTAGAAACAAGCTGTACTACTCACCCCCTCTCACCCCACGTCTCGGAGTCGCAATATCCCCCCGTCTGCTCGCAGAAGGGAGCGGTGATACGCCTTCCTACCTCTTATATTTGGGATTAAGACAGAGCTCAATCCTCTAAGCTAAATTCTGCAAGCAATCCTTTCCAAAGATTCGTTAATCGAATATTCCAAATCAAAATGATCAACCGAATCAAACTCTTAACGATCATTTCGATTTCAATTCTCATCAACCAATCTCAAGCTACCACAACATCATACCAAAGCACCACACCTCCCGACGTTCCAATCTGTAGTAATATCAGAGGTCCATACGCGATTGATTTAGTTCAATGTACAAGGTAAATCCAAACCCCTTCATCAAACCTACCTACACTCGACAACAGAACCTCTTCATATACTTATTGGTTTTTTTTGCGGGTGGGGGGAAATAGAGCGATTAATAATATAAAAGCTTCAGGTGATCCAGATGAACCTAATCAAACCATTTCATTTCCTGATCAAACTTATAAAATCTCATGTGGAAATTGTGGTGTAAGTCTCTTTCAAAAAAAACCTTATATATATCCTTCATAAAATCTTTTTTTTTACCAAACCTTTGTTTCTTTTGTATCTTTTTTGTTTTGTTTGATAGATCACATTAAAAGCTGAAACTGATCAAGAAATCAAAACGTAAGTCATCAAAAAAATCAATTCCCACTTTTTGGTCAAGATAAAAAACATTTCCAAACTCATCTTTTTAACAATTTTTAGTACAACAGATGGAGCACAAGAAGCATTAAGACAAATCTTTCAAAATTGTACTGGAGGTGTAAGTTTCCAAAACCCCGCCAAAAATCTTCCCTTCAAATTCATCCACATACATAGACCAACTACAACATAAATCTGATGTGTATGTTTGTGGTTTTCTTTTGGGGGGCAGTACGGTCAAATGAAAATTCCAATTCAATCAACAAACTTACAATTTGAAGATAATGTTGATTTAATTATTGATGCTACTAATTCTGAAAGGTGTTAAAAGAATTTCATAAAACCCTTTCTTTCAAAATCAAAATATCAAGATATCAAAACTTGACTTAACTTGTTTTTATCTATGACAAATGTATACAGATTTTCTTTCTTTCTTTCTTTGGTTGTAAAATGTTCTAAAATCAATCATATGGACTTCAATTTTGATGAAAACTTTGATTTCTATGAGAATCTGTACATCTTAGAAAGTCAGACTACTGAAGTTCTTCAAAAGAATCATCTCCTTTGAACCTTCATCAAATTCAGAAGAACAATGTAAACTTTTGATCATAAACCAAAGATCTATTTTATTACCATTACAAGTTTTTCATTATTTAAGCTCTACACCACTTTGAGAGATAAACTCCAAGTATCATAATAAGATCCTAATAAAACATCCCCACCAAAAAAATATGTCCTACCAAAACAAACCATGATCCAAATGTCATATAATTATGAACTATATACCAATCCTTTAAGAAATCACATAATCTTCAAGACATAATCTTAGTCCAATCGGGTAAGATCCCACAAGCGATTCTCAAGCCAACCAACCTCCTTTCCCAATCTTCTTCTTCACCATCTTCTTCAATCTCTTCCAGATTTCGATCCTCAATAGCAAATTCCTGTGAAACTAAGGAAGCTTCAATCACCGAATCCCAATGTTCTCTTATAACTTCTTGACCACCAATTCTCATGGAACCAGCTAATGAACCACCGATCCAAGATAAAAGATGAGGTTGAAATGAAGCTGGTCTGGTGAGTGATAAAGGTGGGATTCTTGAAGTTAGGTGAGGATCGTTTAAGATATGAATCGATGTTGATAATGAACTAATCGAATTATATTTCGGGGTACCTCTTTTGGATTTAGATGGTTTTGAATCATTTGAAGTTTGAGGTTGCAATTGAGAAGATTCCAAGAGTTGAATCAATTCAGTTTTAAGTCTTGGAATAAACCCAGGAATCATGGCACCACCACCAGCAATAACTAAATTAGATACTAAAGGTTTACGTAAATCGATCGGAAGATTGGCCAAACACTCTAAAACCACTTCTGTAATACTTAAACTTTCTTCTTCTTCTTCTAATATTTGATGGATTTGATGATGATGACTATTGGTGAATAAGATCTCGGCTGCTCTTTCTCTTATCCATCCTGGAATTTTAATCACTCCCATACACGGAGCTCTTGGATTACTTGTAGAAGTTTGTATCGTTGGTAATTTATATGTGATATCAATAGTTTCCGGTGAAGTTGAATGTTTATAATGTCGTTCTAAAGAATCAAGTAAAACTGTATCAGTTTCTTCTGAATACTCATGAATCGAATCATTCGGATTAATAGTAGTAGGTGAATTCGTAGCCACATGAGTCTCAAGAAGTTCAGTTGAAGTGCTTAAAGGTCTTAATGGATCCTTTGAAACAAATAATAATCTAGTCTTGATATCTTCTATCACTTCTGATGTTAAAAATTCACGTGGGACTGGAATCTTTCGATCGATGATGGCCGTACTAGATGAATTTGAAGATTGACCGAATTTTGGAATCGGTATGAATGGTGCAAATCTTAAAAGAAGAGCTTTCAAACGTGAATTTAATCTTGAACTTGCTCTTGTGGTTGATCTTACAAGTGGAAACAATGGGCGTGATAAATATACCTGTTTGCTCACAAATCAATTTGATTAGCCTGTGTGTGTTTGATTAGATGAAGAAAATATGATCAAGTATCCAAAGAAAAAGACTCACAGGTAAAGCAGAAGTTTCAAGATGACCTACGTCAATCACTAATCCCGTGACAGTACCAGTGGCAAGTAAAACCAAAACAGAAGAAGGAGTAAACGAAATCGAAGGAACATGTAAATATTCAAAAAGAACTAAAGAAATTTGAGATCTAACTTCAATAGGAATCAAAGCTGATTCGATTAACAAAACTTTTCTCATTTTAGGATCAACCATCAAATGATCAAAAAACAATTTTCTTAAACCCAATAAAATGAGATCTTGAGAAACTTTAACTGAATTTGAATTAGAATTAGAGGAAGAAGAAGAAGAAGAAGATAAGTTCCATAGAGATTCACATGAACAAAGTTGTTGAGTTGAGATCACGATTCTGGGTTTAGTTTCAGATGAGAAACCAGCTTTCCATACTTTCGAACCTAAATCTAATACGACTCTATCATCTGTACCATATAATGCATGACGTGATCTTAGATTGGTCGTATAGGCTGGTGAAGGACCTGGTGGGATTGGATTTGGATTGAGATTTGAAGTTGAACCTGATAATTGACGAGATTGTAATGGAGTTCTATTGAATGAACGAATCGGTGAAAGTGCTTGAGTGGGTGTACTCATTTTACACTATCGAGATGAAGAGTCTGTAACTAGGAAATATCAACATATCAGATTGTCAGTCTCTTTATATCACCATTATAAATTTAGAAATCAAACTCAGACTTACAATTTTCATTGAGAACTCTTGGTCAGAATGTTGAGACAAATTGTGGACGCGTTCTAAGTTTTAGAAGTACCGGATAGGGTTACGGATCTGGCAGCGGACACGGGGCACACCTAGCTTGAAGCGCTGACCTTAGTGATGTCAGAAACTAGGTATTGGACACAAAGCTGCCTGAAACCCCGGTTGTAGGATAATTGCTTATAAGAAGATAACATTCCACGAAGTCGAAATAGAAACCAAACTTCCAAATCAATTCACACTGAAGTGACACCACACTTCATCATCCAATCTCATTCATCTTCATCTTCAGAAACCAGGATCATCATTCAACAAACCCGATCACATTCTCAAAATAAATAAACAAACAATAATCAAAGATGGATTCACTTACTAAAACAATAGATGGATATGTAGACCAATTGAAATCCAAACTCGAAGGTAAAATTGATTTTGAAGGACAAAGATTAGCTGAGAAATGGAATCAAATCATTATTCTTTCATTTGCTGTAAGTCATTCAACCGCAATAAGGTTGAAACCGATATGAAAATTAAAGTAAACGTTGATCTTTTGGGGTTATGAATGAATGGATATAGGTGATTGCTTTCGGTTTGGGTTATATAGGTCAATCCATGATGATCACTTTTGGGGTTTATGCAGTAGGAGTGGTGATTGCATTACTTGTAAGACTTTTCTTTTAAAATGGTTTCACATAGCGGTTTTGACTTATGAGGTTTTCTTGGTTTTTGGATCTTTTGGGGTTTCTTAAAGGTTGTTGTTCCTCCTTGGCCTTGTTATAATCGAAACCCTGTGAAATGGTTACCTAAGAATTCGGCTTCAAATGGATCAGCTACTTCTAAACCCATCAAATCTTAAGAAATTCAAGACTCGAGTTCGGTTTAGAAGATTTGATAATGTTAGTCTAATTCAAACTCGATGTCTGTTTTTTTTCTGGTTAGTCTAATACGTCTGTTTTTGTAGAGATTGAAAAAAATAAGGCTTTCATAGGATTTCATCTTTGATGCATGGTTTTGTGACTCTTCTCCTTTTCCACTTGATTGTATTCTTTTTTATTTTTTTTTGAAATTTTGATACTGATTGAATTTAGAATTAGTACACTTTGGGCTTTATGTGCTAATGAGATCAACTTTTTAGAGTTACACACAAGTCCAATTGTATTGTTCAAACCAACACTGTTGTGTTTTTTTGAGTGGATGTATAGAAGCAATAGTGGCTCTCAAAGTAGACCTGGTTAAAAACCAGTTCACCCAGTTGCTTTTTGGTGGTAACTTTGTGTATCAACTTGACATTTGTTGACAGCTCCCAGCCAAAGAGTCAACTGGGTCAACTGGGTTTTCTGTAACTGGGTCAACAGAGCCACTAATGCGCTCTTTGAATGATTTGGATGATTGAGAGATGTGAAGATGTAGGGGATACATACATACAAAGTTGAAATCCGGCCATGTGCCTGCCCAGGCTTGTGGCCAGAAATTTTGAATGCTGGATACAAGTTGCAATCTGGCCAAACTACGGTGGCTGTGGACAGCCAAATTGGACGAAACATTTGGAAGTTGGCTCAAGGAGTTGGCTAAGGAGAATGGGTGAAGTCAGGAGCCAATCCAGCAAGAGGTGCATTTGGCTTCATGTTGGGAAAACAGAGTCGTGCTGCCACTCACAAAAGAAGTCCGTTATGATTTGAACCACAGCTTGGATGGGGGTTTGGAAAATGTTTCCTCATATTGTTGTTTAGTTCACTCCGTTTGTCCCAGAAAAGTTACAAAAAATTGTTTCCTCCTATCAGTTCCTTCATATTCCTCTGAATACAGTCTAGTCAAAGTTACACCTTCTACCTTCTTCTATACAATTCCATACTGTAGTTCATTCACAACACTAGTTTTCAAACCTTCTTTATCAAACAATTTTTTATAGCCCATCCTCCTGCACCCTCAACAACAAAATGTAGAAATAGTAATAATCCGCCCTCATGTGTTGTCTTTCTTCCTATTCTCTCTAGGCTTATTTGTTGTGTGTTTTTTGGGGAAATCACATTCAGGGCCCAGGCCCGTTTTCCGTAGACAACCTGTGCCTTGCTGCACCGTGACAAACCCCTTCTGAAATATGCAAAAATCTTGATGAAACACCCTGAAACACCCCCCTTGAAAGCCATGTTGAGCATATCCCAAGCTCAAGTCCGTTGGCCCAATCATAAGGATCACACGACTTGGGCCTTGGTCTTGCTTGCTCGATATTGTTTCTTTGTTTGTCTTTCTTCTCACAATAATTTGCTTTCATAAGAATTGGAGTTGTTTTGCTCATGACCTACACACGTTGGATTTGAAGAGCTGTGATGTTCCAGAATATGTGATAGTGTCTTCCAAAGACATCACCATTTATCAGTTGTCCAGTAAATACAACATTGTGATTTGAGGCAATGATTTTTGTTGACAAACAATTGATTTGTCTCAACTCAGGACTTCTAATGTAAATTGCTTAAAGATTGATCTTTGTTTATTGGGATGGGATATGATAGTATGTAAATATCTACAATGATCTAAAATTGCCATTCATCTTGGCTATGGGCTGATCAGGATCTGAAGAAAGGATGTGATACATATAGATTGTAGATCTCAGAAGCCGTAATAGTATGCTGAGCATAGTTCTTGGGGACTAGGGTGCAAACACAGGCAGAGTGCTGTCCGGCACAGCGGACTTGAGCTTGGGACATGCTCCATGGGGCTTTCAAAGGGTGTTTCATCAACATTTTTGCATATTTGATGTTTTGTCCGATTTGGCCGTCCATGGCCACCATACCAAACAGATCCCTTGAGAAGACCAACAAGACTGAACACGTCCCGCGCCTAGGATTTGTGATCATTGGGTTTGCGACAGGCCCCGGCCCCGGCCCCGCCCCCGCCACTGCAGAACTTGAATGGTTACATAAACCACTTGGAGGGGACTGTACATGATAATGAGTTGTCTGAAGAAAACAAATTGCAAAACACTACTATTCAATGGGCTCATGATAATATTGAGGAGCCCATTCCTCAGTTAGCTGATTGAGATGTTAACACTGTTGAATTTCTTAGTTCTGTTAATCTCTTGCTTGAGATTAACTTCTAGGAGAACACCACTCAAGATCCTCTTACTTCGCCTATTAGTCAGAGGATCTTAGTTTGGGGGTAGTGGCGGAGCCCTACCTCCCGGCCCTCTTTTGGTTCTGTAGAACCAAGGGCTGAAAGGTAGGTTTCACACCATTGGGTCGGTGGGAGGGTGTTCTATTCTATGTAGGGTGGGTGGGATGGTCTAAATAATGTATAAACTCCAAAGTTCTAATTCTTTGACTAAGAATGATGTTTTGGGAAGCTGAGAGATTGAGGTTTGTTTGTTTAAGTTCTCAACTTATCTCTCTGAGAGCGGTAGATCCTATCTCTCGTAATTCCGCTCTCGGGACTCGGTCCTCATCTCTCTAGCCCCGCTAAGTCCCCATGGGCTTAGTAACCAACTCGTGCCTCGTCGGTTCCCTCAAGGAAAATCTTTGACACACTTACTTCTCAAATGGCACACAGACAAAGCAAAATTGACTAGATTCAAAACAAATAAAACAGAAAAGAGAGGATCAGCAGAAGAGATTGAGCAGTACATGATCAAGAATGACACCTTATGGTGAGATGTGAGTGCTATTCAAAGGAAGGTATGTTCATACTTCATATTTGATTTTTCATGACTCCAAATATCTTCTCAATACATTTACCTTTACTCTCACTTGAGGATTTTATGCTTAGAGTCCTCTTGGTGTGATGCTAACAATATACATATCCACACTGGATCTGAAGCCTGGCAAACCACATGTGAAAAGAAGGCAAGTAAGGGTTGGGGAGATGGTGAACCGGAATGGCTCTGTGTAGAGAAGACAGCTCTTGGTAAGTATTCAATTTCACAATGATGATGAGGTCCTGATTTTGGATAGATGAGTTCGATGTCTTTCATATAGCACCTATCTTGAAGAAGTGCAAGTATTACTTTGAGATGGAGTGTGTTTTTGAGTCAGGACATGGTAATACAAGGCTTGCTTCTGCCCACAGTTTCCTTGGTGAGAGCCAAGATATTGAAGTTGTCACCCAAAGCCAGTGTGTTTCAACGGAACATTCAGTCAACTCTAATCTAGCTCATGAGAATGATAATAACAACAAAGATCCACACCTGGTCCATTGTACAGAGGTACACCACGGGGCGGCCGGCACATGAAGATCAGGTGAAATTGGCCTCTGCCAATAAATCCTAGGCTCTTCACACTATGCCACATCTACCGGCTACACATGAAAGCCAGTGTGACCATCACCCAACATGGCCATGTGATCACAAGGTGATGGCTCACCTGGTCATTAGGTGAGAAGCCTCACCTGGTCATGGTGTGAGTCATCTCACCTGATGGGACACCTGTTCATTGGGTGAGATGAATCACACCATGACCAGGTGTCCCATCACCTGATGACCAGGTGAGCCATCATCTAATGAACAGGTGAGCCATCATCTAATGAACAGGTGAGCCATCTCATCTGTTCAGGTTCACCTTATTCCAGTCATGTTTCATTAGACACAAATTTATTGTTGTGGCTCAGGCATCTCACATCTATAGCATTCTTGCTACATATAGTATATTACAGGAAGACTGGAAAGAATACAAATGAGAAAGGAAATAGTAATTACACTTAGAACAAAGCCTAACAAATAAATTGAGAAAAAAACAAAAAAACAAGAAAATTGAAAAAAAAAAACAGAAAATCATCTTAAACTTGAGGTGAACCAGTGTCTTCATCTACAGACGGATCATGAAGCCCATTTCCAAATCCATTATCATCTTGCTATCTCCATTTTGTTCTTCTTCAGTGAATTCACGGATTGATTATGAGTTTTGGCACTTTGAACATGAGTAGTCACAGGTGAAGCAAGGTATTGAAGTTCAGAACAGTATGAAGCAGTAGCTGTGCTTCATACACTTTGGGGTACATGCAATAAGAGAGAACGTCCTATAAAAGGCGTCAAAAAGTCAATTGGCATTTGCAGGAATTGTGATTCATTATCAAGTCTGAAAAAGACAACGAACCGTTAAGGTGATACTCTTTCCAAATTTCTCCTGAAGATCCTTCCTGGTCTTATCAGAATCATGTGGTGCCATACTGATACCCGGACGACCCTCAATTCTAGGTTTATCACGAATGATTTGACTACATAGCAGCTCTGGGAATCCACCCATAGGTTGACCGAGATAGCGTTGGAAAATTCAACCACTGAGTTAGGGAAGTCAAGTTTATTGGCTCGGGCTTCGACATCAGCCTTAGAGAGCTTGTTGGACACCAAGAACTGAGCAAAGTCTCCCACAACTTTTGATTAAGGGGTTACCTCTACAATATCACCACATAGTTGATTGGCTTCAATCTATGAGCAACCGGAAGTGAGATAGCCAAGTCAGCAAAGCAATTGCGTGATTGAGCAGGAAACCACGTACATAAGCTTTCTTCACCGCAGCCCATTGTGTACCAAGACCAAGTTGTTGGCTTTGAAACATGAGGTTAGTGTATTGCCCACCTGATCGACAAGGAACTTGGCAGTCACTGCGTTACGGTAATTCACAGCTGATGCTAACTTCTTTGCATCCTCCAAGATCTTTGAGCGCACTTTGTCGGTCAAGTCCAAAGCAGGAGCAAGCTCGACAACCTTTTGGTGACGAGGTTGAACCGAGCAATCACGTTTGAAAAGATGGATCACATTTCCAGCGCTATCCCCTAAGAGTTGTACTTTGATATGACGAGATTTGTCTAGGAAACGCTCAATAAAGACTTAAATCAGATGATGGAATGTATTGGGATAAATCTTGGGTTTCCCTCTCTCTGGTGCGGATTTCTCGAGACAACTTCTTGGATGGCTTCCTTTGACAATATTCATGATACAACTCTTGATTGAAGTAAGGTCGGGAGAGTATTTGTCGCGGTGTCAATATTTGAGATTTGCTCAGTTTTCTTCCTCTCGAACTGAACGGGTCGATCCTTTGCAAGAGTTTAAGGTTTTGTTCATGATTATAATATACTGCGATTGTTTGTAGTTGACTGCGAGCGAAATCTGGTTGTTCCCTTTCAAGACGACATTTTGCTACACAGTGTGTCCATGTAGTCTTTCGGGAGATCTCAGCTTGAGGAGCTGGTCGTAATCGTAAAGTTGAAGTGGATGACATAGTGATAATTGGAGAAAGTTTAGGAAAGAACAAAACTATGAAAAAAAAAGATGCAGAGGATCGGGATCGTTGAATTCCAATGGTTCCAGAACAATAGAAAGACAAGTGAAATAAAAACTTACGGAGCAAGATAAAATCCACGTAAATTACTAAATGAGCAGATAAACTTGGAAGATTGACCGATCTGTAAAATTGGTACCGTATCGCTAACACTACACAAAATATAATATTTTCTGGGCAGAAAATTAAATTATTGATACACAAAAATATTGAGAGGCCAGGAGAAGGGCAAAAAATAAATAAAAATTTGCTTCTTGTTCCCTGCGGTGAGAGCTTCACTCTCCATATTTTTCCATATTTGTACAGTCCGTATTGATAAGTGTACTAACAATAAACCTTCATAATCATCCAATTACAACCTGTAACAAGCACTGAAATTTGGCTCATTAGTGCTTAGAGAAACTTTTGATTTCTGAAAACACCTATAACTTTGTCAAATCTGCCTCAAAACACTCGATTTTAAGTGCATTAGAAAGCTGAACTCTTCCTCTCGAACTTTCATAAGATCAAGAACTATTTAGGTAGTATGAAAAGCATTCTATGGATCGGTATGTACAAATGTATAAAAAAGATGATATCTTTTTTAGCAGACCAGCATGCTGTGTGGTCCTATTATGAACTATTTGGAGGACAATTCCAGCTTACCAATGCACCCAAAATCGAGCATTTTAGACCGGAATTGAAAAAGTTATGAGTATTTTCAGAAATCAAAAGTTTCTCTAAACACTGATGAGCCAGATTTCAGTGCTTGTTACAGGTTGTAATTGGATGATTGTGAAGGGTTATTGTTAGTACACTTATCAATATGGACTGTAAAAATACGGAAAAATATGCAGAGTGAAGTTCTCAACGCAGGGAACAAGATGCATATTTTTATTCATTTTTTGCTCTCCTCCTGGCCTCTCAATATTTTTGTGTATCAATAATTTAATTTTCTGCCCAGAAAATATTATCTTTCTGGTAGTGTAAGTGAGTTTGATTCTCTCCTGCTCAAAGATGAACTCCTGCTAATAAGTGTTCATAATGCGAAAATTCAAACGTACTTGAGAGTTCATATTCAGATTCAATGAGGATGATCTCGGAAGATCTGATTCAAGCTAAAGGAGAGAACCAAATTAGTTAATCAATCAAAATGAACATCACAAAAGGAAGACAAACCAATGAATGATGTTGATAAACTTCAAGCTGTTGTTGTTGCTGCTGATGTGACTGATAAGGTGGTACAAGTAATGGTAATGTTAATGATTGTTGATGATGACATTGTTGTTGTTAAATTGATTTATTCTTTTTATGTTGAGTTGTATGAGTATGAATCCTAGCATGATGAGTTAGTTCATCAGATCTAGAGAATCTCTTATCGCAACCTAAATGAGTACAATGATGTGGTTTTTCTCCAGTACGAGTTCGAATATGACGAGTTTGATGTTCTAATCTATAGAATGCTCGATCACATATTGGACATTTATAGGGTCTATAGTTTCAAAGAATCAAATCAGATCAGTAAGAATATACAAAATAAGTGATATTGTTGACTTACCATGGTATTTTAGATTTATCAATATTACAAATATCATCTGAAGTTTGATTAATGATTGATTCTTGATTCGATAAATTTGATGAAGATGAGTTTAGACTTGCTGGTTTGAGCTGAGACAAGTCAAAGGTAGTCTGAGTAGAGTGATGAGACGTATAATGTACTGATCGAAAGAAACAAAGAACTCGATAAGGTGATATCCAACTAGAGATGAATAGACCTAGAGATGATTACCATTAAAAATAATCGATAGTGAATTAAAAGTCAGTGAGATCAAATTAGAAGATCCGGGTTGAGAATCAAGTATGAAGGTTTGATAAGAAAAGAGAAAAGTAGACAGACCAGTGATAGGATCAGAGTAGTAAAAGAGTGTGATAGAGCGAGTGTAAGATGAGTGTGAAAATATCCAAAACGACGACTGAGTGTGTATTTCAAAAACCGATTGTAGCCCAGTTCAAGCAAGCCAATGAGGTTACACACCAGTTGTAATTCTCAAATGGCCACAAGGTGATTAGAGCACTGCAACCAGTCAGCAATAATCAACCTTGCTGCTGTAATGAACGGTTTTTAATTGAGAGTGAGGGTGTTCGATATGTTGATGAGATCGCGGCGAGTGAGATGTGTTGATGACTGGGTTTTTGGATGAAAGACTTGCCAAGTTGAAAGTCACTGGATTAGTCGAAGGGCATCAAGACCCCGCGAGTTTTGAGATACCCGAGCCGTGGCGTCAGCGCGACCCCGCATCTGCCGTGTCAGCTTTCAAAGTCTTGAATCATTTTTTTTGAATCTTTTCACTGATCTTTCGTTGTCCTTACTTAAAGGACCCAGGTATATTTCACCTGTCAATTGCACGATAGCCAGGTGCTGAGCACCCGGCGTGAGCTCAGCAGCCGATGCCAGCCTCACAGAGTACCTGGATGGCAGGTCGGTATTTCCAGACCTGATCTGCCTACCAATTGGCTGGTAAACCACACTACGCCGATGTGGTCACTTTTTTCACGTTACAGCTAGGTGACGGCTTGGGTGAGGGCCAGGTGGCCTCCCTCACGTGCCTGTCACGTAAAAACGTCTTATAATTTCACAGCCCCACCACACAATGCCACTATGCCTCGTTTCAGGTGGGGCCAGTTCAAAGTCACCCCGTGGTGTAAGCTAGTGAAATTAATCTTCTGTGAAAAAACTTCAAGAACAATGAGTTTGCTTGTTGAAAGCTTGGCTGTTGGATGGATTAGTAGACCGTTAACTATCAACACCAGAGATTGGATCAAACAACACTTGCAGGATATAAAGTAGAATCCGGGCACATGCCCAGCCTTGTGCCCAAAATTCTTTTAGCCGTAAATTTTGATTTTCTGGGCAAAAGTCCGGGCCCCAGATTCAAATTTACTGCTAAAAAATTCTGGGCACAAGGCCAGGCACGTGCTTGGATCCTACTTTGTATCCCATAACTTTTGCTTCTCTATCTGCGTAGGGATTGATTTCCTTGAGGCAAGGTAAGAACTCTTTCAATCTTGATCAGTATCTCATATATATTCCCTCTCAATACATGCATCTCAAATAGAAATGGTGGCCACTGTACCATCAAGGAGCCTAAAGGTCATTGCTGTGGTCCTGATTGCCAAGCCATAGCCAAATTCAACTGGCAAATTTGTGATGGAATACATGTTCCCTTTGTGAACCTTGAACCTGTTTGAGAATTCTGCCCATTTTTACCATTCTGGATGGGCAAAAAACAGATTGAAGGCCACAACCCACTTGCCAAATGGCATCTTCCATTCAAGGAGAACGGTCAGACCACACTGCCAGCATTTTTGGCTCGGAAACCAAAATCCGAGGAGTCCTCGGATTATGTGTCCGAGATTTCAACCGAGTTATTTCAACCAAGATAACACCGAGTTAATTGAACCGAGTCAATTGCACCAAGTTAGGCCAATACCCGAATCGCTCCGCTCTAGATAGCTGTTTCGGAGCGATTTCGGAGCGGATTTGGAACCCGCTATGACCTCCGCAGTCCATAGCGGAAACTGCGCACCGAACTCGAGCCCCAGACTTTTCCATAGCAAAAGGACCGCTACGCAATGCCCCGGGACATCGGGTTCTCCGATATATAGCGGACATCATGATCCAAGGGGTGGGTAGAGGGTTGTCACCCCACCCCTTCACTAGATCGACGCCTCACGCCACCCACCTTCACCTCTTTTGATCTTAGATGACCACTTCACCTGTCTTAATTGGTCCTAGTCCATCACCACCTCCACGGCCAATGGAACACGACCCCTGGAATACATTTCGAGGGCCAAAATGTGGTCCAATCGACTACCAAGTTGTATTAGTAGTGATCTTTTGGTCAGTGAGATTCTATCCCTCATCTTTGATTGATTCAATCAAAGATACTTACTTGTTCTTTTCTCGTTACCCACTCAAACAGTTATTACTTCCATCATAATTGTAACCTTTTGCTCATATCGTATATATCGATGGCTATCTCAAAAACCCCTTCTACCCAATCCATCTCCAATACTCCTAGTCTTCAGGTTCCTAGTTTACCAAGTTCTAGATCGAGAACTCTTAGGCCACCAAGCCCTGCACGATCACAGCCAGGATTTGTGGCGACCCCATCAGATTCACGGACCACTCTGATAGTTCCTTCTTCGGATGGTGACCAATCTCATCCTCTTGCTGATCGGCCAGCATCACCTCGACCGCCAACCAAGAAGAAGGTCAGCAAAGCTCCGGTTCCAGCTGCACCCAAACCGAATGCAAAAGGCAAAGTAAGATGAGTCAAGATGACTCTATCAACCACTCGAAACTGATATCAATTTTTCTAGGCTCGTTCTTCAACCAGTAAGCGAGCAAGATCACCATCAGGCAATTCCAAGGGTGGCTCACCTTCAGTCCGACCAAGCAAGAAGGCCAATACGGATGTAAGTTTAATCTTAATATCTACCACTTACAGTCGATTTGACCTAACTTGTTCTATGATCTGTAGGCCTATGAGGTGCCCGAAGAGGTTAACTTAGATCAAGATTCGGATATCGAGTTTGTTGGAACGAAAGAACCTGGCTACATGGAAGTTCGAAGCGATCACGTTCAAGAACTCCTCAAGTTTTTCGAGCCTCCAGTGGTAAGAGTTTCACACTTACTCGCTCAATTGTTGACTTCCATCTACCCCGTTATCTCTTTTCTTTACATCTTTCTCGATTTTTGTTTAGCACAGCTGATGTTGTCTTGCATTTGATTCATTCAATATAAAGGGTCGCAGTTTCAAGTGTAGGTTCTGCAAGGTCACGTTCTTGAAACATCCCACATCGTACTGGAACCTCTGGGGCCACCGCGACGGGAACGAGTCCCGGCCTGTGTGTAAGATGCGCCATAAGGCGATCAAATCCGGTCTCATACTTCCTCCGACATATGACGAACAGATGGCGGCAGAAAAGAAGAAGAACTCCACTTTGGACTCCTTTGTCAATGGACCGGTTTTTTCAGTCGACCTGCTGAACATGATCCTCGTGATCTGGATCGTTCGACATGCGCTCCCATGGATTCGCTTTCAAGACCCGGCCCTGCGTGCTGCGTTCTACTGTGTCAATCGACTGCTTGGGCGACTAAACAGTCAGTCCATCTGTTTGCAGTTTTACACCACAAGGCGCTCAACGACTTGAAGGTAAGTAAATACATATTATCTCTACATGTAGTACTTAAACTGATCTAATATTGGAATCTCAACAGGAAAACAAAGGTAAATTCTGTCTCGTCCACGATGTTTGGACCACCAAAGGCAATCGCTATGCCTTTGTTGGAGCAACCGCGAACTACATCGACAACGATTGGCAATATCGTTTGACCCATCTTACACTCAAGATGGTGGGATGGCGACATTTCGGGGCTCTGCTAGCCAGGCCCGTTGGGCGTTTCTTGATACGTCATGATCTTCATAAAAAGATGAGTCCTCTTACTCATATCTCTTTCACTTATTGGTTTCTCTTTTCTTTCAAACCATTGTTACCTCATGCTGACCTATGTTTGTATTGTATTTACATCTTAGCGCAGACTACAGATAGCGGTGGAAACAACTCCACCATGGCAGCTGAGCTCCAAAGAATGTTTAACAAAGCTGAAGATCTGGTTCACTAGTGTAGCCAAACTCATCATGTGCGATGTTATGCACATAAACTCAACCTGGTTGTTGGGCACGGTCTCAAGGCCCTCGGCCAGAAGGTAAGCAATGGGAAACCTTCTATACCCCATGGTGTGGCTCTTCCGATCCCTGGTCTAGAAGTCAACGATGGCGAAGACGACATCGAGTTCCATGCTTCTGACACCGAATCCGAGGGCGATGAAGGATTGCCTGAGTACACTGACGGTGTTGATGACGAAGACGATATAATTGATGACTCATCTTTATCACCTTGTGATAAAGATGATCTCGTCGCAGCCGCACTTCACAAGGTCAGTATCCCTCTCTGGAATCAATCTCATAGTTGATCGATGCTTATCATGTTTATTATGTAGGTTGACGCTGTCTCTGGACAGATTGCCAGTAGTGCCGCCCGAAGAAACGACTTTAAAACACGTGCCACTTGAATGGGATACAATGGCCGAATGTTGAAAAGGCCATGCAAAACGCGATGGAACAGTCACTATGAGAGTCGAAAGATAGCATGTGAGGCACAGGAGGTCAGTCTCTTTTTATTTCAAAGTTGAATTTAATTTTTCATTTCGAATCACTCAAAATCCATCTTTTTCCTTGCAGGTAATCAATTCGATGATTGCTGCCGATAGAAAGGCGTGTTTTTTTAAAGGTGTCACAATCTCAGCTTCAGAGTGGCATGCTGTCGAAATGGTAAACAAGGTTTTGAAGGTAAGTTTTCCTTCAAAAGTTTGGTTATAATGTTTTGTTCATTGACTGACTGATCTGACCGCTTTGGATGGGCAGACTTTTGTTGATGCTACAGCTCGAGTAGAAGGGGATGGGCCTACTGGCTGCATCCTCTTGGCTGAATATAAGCGCGTAATCAAAGAACTCCTCGATATTCAAAACAAAGCTTTCATTTTCCCTTCTCTTGACAAGGCCATCGATGTCATGTCAAGTGGCTGACCGAATATCAAGACAAGGCGGCCAACTGTGACGCGATAGCCCTGGCAACCATCGTCAACCCTCGCTTTCGAGTCAAGTTCTTCAAACTTCATTATCCAGATCACGAAGAGTCATCGCAGCTGCTTATTGAGGATGCCTTCAAATCTGCCATTGATGAGATCAACATTCACCGTCACGAGCCAACCCCACCACCAGAAGATACTAACAAGCCTACAGTCTCAGAGTCCGATGACTTTGATGTGTTTAGAACATCTGACACCGGTCCCAGTAAGAATCCGACTTCAGAGCTGGAAGATTACTTATCTGGTAAATTCCCTATCGGTAAAGGTGAAACTCCTCTGCAATGGTGGAAGGTATGTCCCATCCTTATCTTATTTCTCACCCTTTCTGAGGATACTAACCTACTTACCTACTTTATGACCAATAGGAACACGAAACCCACTTCCCTATCCTCTCGTCAATTGCTCGCAATTACTTAGCGATTTCCGCCACATCATGTGCATGCGAGCGGACTTTTTCAGCCGCTGCCGATGTGTGTACACCTTCAAGAGGCAGTATGCTCCCAAAAACTATGGAGCGACTTGTTGGATCTCAAGCGTGGTTGAAGGAGGGAATTGTCCCTGATGGGGTGTTTGAAGAAGCTGCCAAAGCGCTTCAATCTTATATGCAAGCATTGGTAAAGAAGCAATCATCGGGAAAGATGACCCGATAGGTCCATCAATTTACTTTCATCGAAAGAATTTCTTTTTATACAATTTCATTTCTTACACGTGTTCCTTCCTTAAAGTGACTCAAGTCTCACCTTGACTCTGAGTTTTCTTATTATACATGTTTCTCTTGCTTCTGATGTCTCTATGAAAACACGTCCTACTCTCCTACGTATCTAGCCCTATGGTCACGTACAAATATATTTGAAATACAAAATTTTTGTTTGGTCTTCCTACATCACCGCTAAGTGCGCTATGTAGCGGGAATTGATCAATTCCTCCGCTCCAATACCTGGCAAGGATTTTTTCCATTTTCATAGCGATCTCGGAGCGGAGCGATTCATAGCGCCCACTCCGAAACGATATGAAAATGGACCAAATTTCATATTGTTTTGGAGCGATTCGGGTATTGGTTAGGCGTCCGATCTTCAACCGACGCTATCCCAAACCGGAATTTCATCCAACTAAATTCATCTGACCATCCACTGACCAAATCACCGACGGAATTGCTTCATCCGAACCAACACCACCGAGTGATCAAGTGACCAACTATTTCAACTTCCGAGGTATCAAGGTAAGGCATCTCAAGATCAGGTCAAATCCCATTTCAGTTACCTCGGAAGTAATAGTTTTACTCGACTCAATCCCCTTTTTCACCGAGGTTTTACACATCCAATGCGACCCAATCCATCTCTCCACCGACCCAATTCACCTCTCCACCGAGCCAATTCACCTTTCCACCGAGCCAACTGTAAACCTCACCGAGCCAACTGTACACCTCATCGAGCCAAGATTCCTCAAAACAAAATAGATACAAAACTTTCCTAGACTACATCAACCTACATCCTCATTAAATACATTCTCATTAAAGTAAGTTGGAGGACATTATTAGTCTAACTAACTGGTGATACCTTGAAACTAACACTTATATTTGATTAAACAATTGATTATATACTATCAAGAACAGAATTACTTGACTTAGACACTTCTAAATCTGTTACTTCTGATCCTAAAAATTTGAATGATAAAGGAAAGAAGAAAAGAACTAAATCTGTTCTGAAGAATCCATGTCATCTGACAACTCGAGCTCTGATTCCAACTCAAACAACAACAATGATGTCGAATCTAAATCTGATACTGATCCTGATAAGTATCTTCTTGAAGATATTTTCACTCAAGAGGCCTCTAATAAGACTAATGGTAAGTCTTTTGAACCTTTCTACTTTACCTTTAATCAATCAAATAGCTCATTAACACCCAAAATGTCTCTCTTTCTACTTAAACCGTATAGAAATTGATGAAAATAAGGAAGAATATGGCGTTCAAGTTCCTAATTGGACACCTACCAACAATTTAAACGACTCAGGGACCAACAGCTTACCTTACCGTAAGTTATCTATTGATAAAAGGTCTTTAAATGATCATTCAATTAACAAAACCACCCTCTATCTCCCTAAAAAACGCCTACCACATCAATTTGTATTGATTAAATGTAATCTTCACGATCAATTTGATCACCTCATCCGAAAACTGCCTTCTGTACTTCAAATTAATCTCCTCGATATGAACTTGCATCGATCAATCAATTCTATTAACACAATTCTAACAATTTAAATCAATTCAACCTCTAATACATTCTATTTTTGTACTCAGTCTAACTTATATTCAATTCAATTCAATTTAAACACCTATTTTAATCTCATACTAACTTGATTCAACTTCTCTATCTACTCATTGAATCAACTTCTATCTGATCAAATTGACCGTATCACTCATATAAATTCAATCAAATTAGGAAAGTTTTGTATCTATTTTGTTTTGAGGAATCTTGGCTCGATGAGGTGTACAGTTGGCTCGGTGAGGTGTACAGTTGGCTCGGTGAAAAGGTGAATTGGCTCGGTGGAGAGGTGAATTGGGTCGGTGGAGAGATGGATTGGGTCGCATTGGATGTGTAAAACCTCGGTGAAAAAGGGGATTGAGTCAAGTAAAACTATTACTTCCGAGGTAACTGAAATGGGATTTGACCTGATCTTGAGATGCCTTACCTTGATACCTTGGAAGTCGAAATAGTTGGTCACTTGATCACTCGGTGGTGTTGGTTCGGATGAAGCAATTCCGTCGGTGATTTGGTCAGTGGATGGTCGGATGAATTTAGTCGGATGAAATTTTGGTTTGGGATAGCGTCGGTTGAAGATCGGACGCCTAACTCGGTGCAATTGACTTGGTTTGATTAACTCGGTGTTATCTCGGTTGAAATAACTCGGTTGAAATCTCGGACACATGATCCGAGGACTCCTCGGATTTTGGTGTCCGAGCCAAAAATGCTGGCAGTGCCAATGTATGTATCTTCAAGCTTTTCTTTTGCCATTTGCAAATGATTCTTGGAACAGGTCTTGGCACAACCCTTGTGTATTAAACACTTATGGCAGAATGTATGCGTCTAGGAAAACCATTTTTGCAGTGAAGAACTTTGACAAGGTAACCAGACCACAGGCTATCTTGTCATTACTAAACCTGATGATGGCAGCCGAAGTAGGTTTGTCTTCAACAGAAATTTGTTTGACAAAGGCAAGATCAACATTCCCAATAGCCTGACTAACCATTGGTTTACAATCTGTGTCAGTAGAAGAGACATCCTTGCTTGTCAACAAACCTGGGATATTTGGGATGGAACCATTGACCATCACACTAGCACTCTGACTGGTAAAGAGGTAGGCATTGACAAGGATTGAGAGACATGCTGTGAAGGTGTTACACGACTCCCATTGCAGATCTTAACTGCATGAAAACTGATGGTGTCAGGGACAAGAGGGGCAAGATTGAAACCTTGTAGCACACAGCTGAGTGGAAAAAGGTGTTACTTGGAATTGTCAAAGCAGAAACAATTACAACATGACAACATTTAAGTCAAAATTCAAAAGCTAGTCTTATTGGACAACTCTCAAGTGAGGCACACCCCACAGGTGGTATCACAAGAAACTGCAGCATTGTTAAAGCGGAATCTCCTGTATTGACCAAAGGGTCACACAGCTTACATGGTGCATCACCATATGTTTTCTCATTTATCACTTCCTTTGCAAGTCAAGAGGCTAATCCAATGCTTGTGATTTAGCACCTGCGGTTGGTGCTGACATGGGACTGGCTAGGGCAGGGTTGATGGAGGGTGGACCACCACCTCTAGTAGCAGCATCTTTAGGAGAATGGTTCAACTTCATTTGGAGTCTGGCTAGATGAATTGTTTGGAGCTACAACAATGGTAGCGCTTGTAGTGCCATTGGCAGGAGCTTTGGTGTCCTTCACTGAAGTAGTGTCAGGGTGGCTACTACTTAAAGAGTCAAGTGGTCTAGTCATTACTTGATTCTGAGTCCTGACAAGGGATTCCACTGGTTACGTGGTATATCTGTTGTATCTTATCCTAAAGTGAGGATAATGATCGTAATGAATGTGGTTAAAACCACAAGCCCTTCATGGTGATTCAAAGAAACACAATTCCGAGGCCCACTGTAAGTTAACAGATGTAAGGTGGTCAACCTTTAGGCCTGGTTATAATCTCTGAGATACAAGATCTAGAGTAGCCTGCGTCCAAAGACTAACAGGGATCTTGCCAACTTTGCGTTGCAAGAACTGGGTAGTGACCAAATAGATTTACGTAGTTTTTAGGTACGTAAAAGGGGTTCTTAATTTAAATCATGGGACATATTATAATCAAAGCTATCAGCCGGAAAGTAGATGAATACGATGGGACTAATAAAGGTACTTGGAGTGTAATAGTTGATGGTTATAGTTCAAGAGACTAAGAGGGACAAAGCAACGATTCATCTTTAAGCAATTAAGGGTAAAGTGGAACTACGATTGAGATACATGAGTAACTAATCTAGCTGGACTTCAGAACAGAGGATGGTCTGAAATAATTGGTTAAAGTATGATAAGGTGAGGCTCTCCATCTCTTGGAGAGACTTCCCTTTATTTATATTCTTTTTGTTCAGATTTAAGGGATATATCGGAGATACCTTTTTCTTGGCGTAGTCTTCTTATCAAATACGTTTTAATTGATACATCTTCGAGCCCAGGCTATTCTATATGTGATCAGTTCAATCTTGCTTCCAAGACTTGTTTCATTAGTCTTTTGGATGTCAATCAAGATTTTTGATTGAACTATTATCAAATACAATTGATTGTTTCCAATTGATTTGTTCTCAAGCGTGATAGAACAGGCTAGAACATGATCATATATAAGTTTGGCAGTAATTTATTACATTTCAATCACATAATCTGTATGGTGCAGTGGTGGACTATATTTAATAGACTAATGATACCTCTGGTATTCAACCTGTCCTCATTCAGAAGAGCTTGTTAGAATTTTAGTGTTATGGAAACTTATTTGGATTTCTTCTTTACCAATGTAGCTATCCACTTTCTGTTTTGAGACGTCTTTCAGATGACCGCTGAGATTACATTTACGGGATACAAAGTTAAAACTCAGAGTTTTTTCCCAGTTTCCCAGTTTTCAAAATACAGCCAAAAATGCAAACTGGGAAACTGGGAGAACGTGGGAAAGTTCCAAACACAGCCAAAAACGGGAACACTTGAGGATCCGGGGTTTTTTCCTGATAATTTCTGATAATCTGATAATGATAAAATTCTGAGAATACAGCGTACAGGCCCCTCGCTCAAAGCATATTCACTACTAAACATAAGCATATCCCGTAGGTATGTGAAAAGTCGGAAACCTTAGCGTTAGGTCATCACGTGTGCATGTCACTGACCTGTCCCACCTTACCTGATCTCAACAATTCCATTCATACCTCTAGTGTTTCATCACGAAAATTTTTTTTACCATTACCACGCGATCCCAAAAAACCCTGCCTACATCACAGACGAACCCACACCACGACGGCTATGGATATAAGTATAAGCACTGGCCCATGCCTGCTCACTAACCACCAATGTTTGCATCGTTTCCACAGACACTCAACATTTGAAATCTTTGCACGATCTGCCTCCTTCACTCGTCCAACCCGTATTCCCTTCCAAATATCAGGTCAGTGCACCCCCACCATAATCTTCCCATTTCCGTGAATTTACTTTTGTTGACCCTCCGCATATCATTCACATGTTAGGTCGACTCAAAATCTCTTCCAACCAGCTTTCACTGGCTTTACGCTACGTTCAGCGCTCACAAACCACCAAAATACCTTCCGACATCGCAACAACATGGTTGTTGCGACCCTGATCCACCCCGATTACATCTTCGTAACACCTGGCCACCTTCCTGAGCCTCCGCCCCCAGGAGCCAAGCCTGGGCGGCCCGTCGGTATCCTGTGCCTGATTTGTCATGCAGGACTAAAGTACTGGACTCCTAAACCGGACGCGTGGTTGATTGGTGTAAGTCCACGATTGTTCTTCTTTTCGAACTGCAGCACGCCTGACGGATATACTGTGTTTTGGTCATTACAGTGCCCAAATGACCAAAAGCATAACACCCGAACATGGCGCTGTGACCAATTCAACCACGAAAGGACCCTCATCAACCTTGGGGTTCCAAGGCCAATTGTATCGACATTCCAAGATTGGGGTCCTCGCATCTCACCTGCCGGCCACATTCTTGACATGTATCCCAAACCCCCAAGGCCGGTACCAAATGACCTCCCCTTGCTTAGCCACTTCCTCCAACCCCAACCGACTGGTCATCCCTTTCAAGGACGCGCCATTCAAGGCAACATTGCACCTAATTCAACAACATGGTCCCAACCTCTCTATCCTCTAACTCCATCGTCGTCGTTGACACCGGGTCCAGTTCTTACCGGGCCATCTGGCGCCTCGATTTCCGGACCGCACCTCAGTACGCCACCTGTCCCATGCGAGAGACAATCGCAGGGCCCCGTGCCTAAGGGCCACCGCAAGCACGCCAACAAGAAGTGCCGTTTTCAATATTGCCAGGCGGTAAGTGCTTCTGCAATTTTCTCTCTTTGGCACTTCACACCATCACAATGTCCCACATCCAACCGGCCAGCTAACAGTTGATACCTTGAAGTGCTGCAATACGTACGGACCCGGCGTGTGCCGTACACATCCTAAGGCCCTTTCGAACACCGACGCCTCAGTCCATCCATACGCGCGACCACAATCATCAACTACCCCCACCCCCAAAAGCATCTCTACACCCCAAAGACGCGTCACCGAGCCTCGTTGTCACCAATGGGCACAGAGTGCCAACTCCTTAGGTCAACGCCTCCATGTGGACAGTGTCGTAACTCTCCATAAGAACCGTCTCGAACAGTACCAACCTGAAATACAGAAAAAATACGATGAAACGAAGATGGTAACTGTATATCTATGGTTAAATGTAAGGCATATCTACCAACATCTATCACCCTTTCGAAGTCATTGACGATTGCGTTCCACCTGCAGGAAATCGAACCGGTGGTAATCACCGCCTATTTCAAAGACTGGCCTCAAGCCCGCCTTGAGGAATGTGATCTTATGATACAGGCGGTGCTTGGAGAGGTTGGCGACCTTTGGAACCGAGCAATAAGCATGTGGGACGAAGGCATTGACGCTTGGGTGAGTTAGTTCTCCAAACTGTTCTTGGTCAAGCTCTTCCTGTCCAGCGAGCCAATGTGTCTGCATTGATCATCCACAATTGACAGCGCGAGATTCCGGTCGGTTACCCTCACATTTACTCTTCGTCCAAACGGTCCATTGTGCTTCGCGTGGCCAAAGTTAATCCTCTCACTCCTGGCTTACCGCAGAGGGCCCGTTTGTTACCACCCCCCATCCCAGGACACGCAGGCGAAGGGACATCGTCATTAGCGAGCGGTTTTTCCAAAACGTCAGGATACGTTCCTTCGACCCCTGACCAAGCGCTCCACAGCTCTCCACCCCTTCCCTTTCGGAAACTAGTAGACAAACTTTCCAGCGCGCCCAGCCCAATCACATCAACAGCCCACCTGAGCCCATCAGCGGTAGTCGACCTGACTCAACTGCCTGACTCACCTGGTTTTGCTGAGACACTTTCCTCACCATTAAGGGTCAAGCATGAACCCGATTCCGAGGACCAACCGGAAGCACCGCAAGCCCAAGCTTCCACACCCTTGGTGTCATCTTTGGTGAGCGCCTCCTCCTCTGACATAGTTCAGAACTACTATAACTTCGAGACAAATTGAATTATTTAATTATTCAAATTTTGTGCTTGTCTTGCCGTCCGATCGTCAATAAAAATAGGAATCTGCCCCGACTGTACCATCACCTTCAAATCCAGTTCCAGTCACGGCTACCCCTAGCGCTAGCCCTCTCAAACCGAGATGGCCCTCTAAATCGCTGCTAGTTTCGAGCATGCTCGCCTGGCACAAGGAAGGTAAAAACAGCGACATTGTGTTGAGTTGGCATAAGCACTTTGGAAATGAATGGAAGGAAGTCTTGCCGACCATGTACCGGTATCGCGGTTGGATCAATCGCGTAGGTTACGAGCGTTTTGCCGCTGAATACCAATTCCAGCCCAATGCCGTTGTGGGGGAGGCACGTCTCTGGTTCAAGGAAGAGTTCAACTACGTCGCGCGGGTTGGCAGTGAAACGGTTGCGACGCCGGCAGACCAGGTGGCATGTTTGTCAATGCCACAGAGTTGAAATTTAACACAGCGTTTGTTTAATGTTAGATTGACGTGCCCAAAGCGCGTGGCCTGCATGTTCACTTTCAGTGCTTTTGAAATGCAAATAAGATCACAATTATATAACAATTTAGCATTTGATAGTTATAAACACATATGAATTGATCCATTATATTACTTTATATTGTCGAATATTCAAAAAATAAATTTTTGAATTATCTTGTCAACTTTCTTGTCAATTGCCTTTGACAAGAACAAGAAGGAGCTTCTTGACATGACATCAAGCTTGAGAAATGTCATGTCCAATGCCTTTACATCAATAAGGCATTGTCATCAAGAAATAACTTGTTGTCTTCAAGCAAGCTTGAAGATATGATAATGACAAATTGATTGATGCACCACTTCTACTTCAAGAACTCATAAATACTTCCTTTATGAGTTGTTAAGCTTGCATTATCAAAGTAAGTAATTATTCAATTGAATTTGACAAGACAGTCCATCCAAGCTTCAGCTGTAGAAAGAAATCTAATGAAATATGCACCAGACATAACCTCATGCCAAAGGCAATCCATGAGCGCCCAGCTTCTATCAGTGTGGTCCTAGAGGTTTGATTGACTCAGTGAAAATGGATCTGATGCCCCAAACCAGGGTTCACATGCTATACTCTTTGATAAGAGTATAGCATGTGAACCCTGGTTCCTGATTTCTGAATTATGTGATTAATCATGAATTTGAGCATAAAGCACAAAGCTATTACAATCATGTGTTGATGGTTCAAGATATGATTTCCATTTCTTTTGACATTTGGGGACCCTTACAATTTGACAGTCTTGTCCTTCAATGTCAATTACAAGGCCAACTCGCATGACACATTCGGCCCACCTGCAGGATGAATGGTCAGGATGAATGGTTGACCAAGTAACCTCTCAGTGTTGTGTTCACCTTCCCCCCCCCTCCTGTGCACTCATCTCAGGCAGCCTGTGGTCAGTGCCTCCCTGTTTGCCTTGATCGTGTTATTTGAGACATTTCATCTGCCTTGGGACAGTTGAAAGACTGCAAAATAGGCAAGCCCTGCCCCCTTGCGGTGTTGAGGATTGCAACACTTTTGCGCTTTGAATGTCATAAATTTCAATTATAATGTTAATTATATCTGGATGTTGAGTACCTACCCGCAAGGTACATTCCCGCAGGTGCGGAGGACTTGTGATGCCTCTTGATGTTTGTGTGATGTGTTTTTGCATGCATAAACACACCACACAAACATCAAGAGGCACCCATAAGCCAGCTGATGCATGACTTCCGCGCACTCCCCCAATGAATGGTGATGATGCCAAAATTAGTCATGTCATCATGACTAATCAATAAAGTGTCAGAAAGACTACCCTTTTGGTGGGGTGAATCCCCCAAACACGGTGGTCTTTACACACAAAATTCGGAGATGAATAGTTTTATCAAAACCCATTGATCTCCTCTTTTGACTAAACAATGATAACCTTGGATCATTGTTTAGGCACCAAGAGGCATGTCATTTCCTTTTGGTGCACTGACAGTCAGGTAGATTGATTTGTGCAATTGCTACATGTGCTTGGAACCCTAGCTGTGGCACCACCCCAGATTATATATCATGTGGTGATGCCAACCTGTTCTCCTTACTACCTCGTGGACCGTGCAGGTAGGGATGTAATGACTTGAAATGTCTGGGGCGAAACCAACGGTGCAGCGCCATGGAAAGCCTGCACACTCCACTGCAAGGGATTGTGTGGAGAGTGGTAGTTGGTTGATTATTCACTAGAAAGGATATGATCTATATATTATAATGGATGGACCATCAGTGATCATAAAACACTGATGGTGTGCAGGCAGGACTAAATGCGGGAGTTGAAATTGAACTCTACACAGAATGCAACTCTACAATTTTGGTGAATATGTAGAGTTGCATCAAGTGTAGAGTTGAACCATAAATGCCAATTATAACAAATCATTTACATTTAGTGGTTCAGAATTATTCAATACGGTGCATATTGAATAGGGGGAGTGTGATCTCATTTGTGCATGATGCATACAACATGGCCTTTTCAACGGAACATCTTGTGTATCAAATCTCACGACAACAACTTAATTGATTTTGCGCTTGGATGTGATTTATATATAGTTACAAACACAAACCTGGTCAGGAAGCAGAGACCCATTCCAAAAGACTAGCAAATGGTTGACACTGTCATGAATGATGTGAACGATCATCCATGAAAAGATGAAGAACTGCACAATTCACTCTATATTGGTGAATCCATGACCGCGTACCTGGGACATAAGCTTCGTCAGTGTGAGTCGACACCATGATGAAGCTTACGTGACTCACCTTGACAATAAACCATCCGGAGATGGGATCTTTCCTGATCACAGAACCATGGAGCATCATCTTTGCGCCAACAGCAATCTGTGGCCAGTCAAAGCTGATTGGAGTGAAGAGAACGAAGTGGTACGTGATTACAAATTCCTTCAATTCTTCAGTCTGAATGGGCCAAAAGCGTGATGACTCAGTAGCCGCGTAATGAACTACAATCTGTTTGAAACGGCTTACACGCGGGTCAAACCAATCATGTTTTGCGTTGACAGTGAGTTCCCATCCTGTGACATCGTCTACATCTTCAAAGTAGAAATCCACAATCATTCCGAGGCCATTAACCACAGCTTTGCCTGCGAGGTGCTCGTACTCTTGAGGGTTGATGATTACTTCCTTTTTGGTATCGCGGCAGTGCTCGATAATGCTTTTGCCTGAAATCACATCATGCCCAAAGGGGCCTATGATGCTATACGCTTTGGCACGTTCAAGTTTGTGGTCGGGGCGAACATAGCCAAGAGCGGTCAGCGGCTCAAATACGTGACCGCCATCGGGAGCTTTCAAGGTAAGATGCGTGTTGGACGTGTGCCAACCCGCTCCGTCTTCGGTTGGGTCCACGCGTGTTGCCTGAGCGCCAAAAGGAATGTTAACCCCGAAGAGAATCATGCAAAACATATGTCAAAAAGAATATGCGACTTACATCATCAAGGTTGGGGAGAATCGCAAACATGAGGGTAGGCAAAGGCATTGGTTACGGTATCGCTGAAAATGCAAAGAACGAACAATTTCGGGCCAGCTAAGATGAGATGAGATGAGATGTCTTTGATCAAGTGGAAGAGGCAGAAAGAAATGCGATGAGATTCAAGAGTTCAATGGCACTCTGGAAAGCCTTTGCATTATATAGATACACAGAAATGCCTCGGTGAAGAAGACACGCCATGCTCGCATGACCACGGCAGCAGCAGCCCTCGCGAGGAATCCCCGACCTAGGCATCGAGGCATCGTGGTCTAGGTCATGCCGCGGTAGCAGGAGGTGATTGTCGGTAGGATTCGTTTCAAGAGGATGTAGATTGAATTACATATATGCCTTTTTTTTTGTTCTAAAGCCAGTCAGTGTTAATGTTATAAAACCAATTGATTCAGGCATAAGACAAAAAAACAAAGGTGTAAACCCATTGGAACAGAACTCGTTTAAGGTCTTTCGATATGGTATACCAACAACTATACGAGCTGTAAATGAAAGAAAGAAACACCTTAAACGAGGCGGCCAAACTCTTCAATATTTGAAGAATGATGAAATCATTGAACAATAAAGACCGTCTATCTAGTGGTAGCCCACAAGGTTGCTTCGTTTGTATTCTTGTTTGTGACGTTCAGGACAAACTTCCATATCCATATGGAAGTTTGTCCTGAACGTCATTTGAAAAATACGAACTGAACATTCACAATCTTTCTCAGTCTAGAGCAAAATCACAATACAGAGAGGCAGAATCCAATCATATACCCTTACCACAATGAGATTCTCCCGGATTTTACAGAATTCCATTACCTATAAATTCCACACCCGAACGCTTCCTCAGCTTGCGTAGTAACCAAGCATTCCTCAGCGATACCATCTCCTCCAAAAAAAAATTATACTTCGTCGAGTGCATGCTTCTGCACATCGACGCAAAACCACTGTACCATATATTGGTCAGTTCCACGGCTGAGGCATTGAACACCCATTTGCCGTCCTGTTGGATGTCAGGGAAGAGCCTAGGATTCGTGAAACGTTGGCAGAAATCGTCGCTCCCCGTGTGGGAGCGGTGATGAAACGGATCGACTGGGATGACGGTGTCCTTGAATCTGCTGGAATCGACTGCCCCGTGGTAAATGTGTTGCGTTAAGCGACACGCATTATCGTAAAATACGACTTCGGGTATTCCCTGAGGGAAAGTCTCTTCCAAGAATGCCTGCCAGTGCGTTTCAACTGAGAATGAGTTTTGCTTGATTTGTTGATTAGGTAACATTTTTGAAAAGAGGGGACGGACACGCACTTTTACCGCACTAACTGATTCTGAATGGTAGAAAGTCTTGCGCGCCAAGATAATTCCACATGGGCCCACGATGAGTTGATCGTTGTGTGTTTGCATACGAGTCAGACATACTTTCTCTTTTCCTTGAGATTGTCCACCATCACGCGCCGCCTCGTGTGCCCTATTGGACTCGTCAGCTTGTTGAAGACTTTCCAAGTTTTCGAACTCCCCGGTGTCGGCATTGAGATGCACCGTTGCATCTGAAGGTAGGTTCCCAGTTTTAACTTTGTATCCCGTAATTGTACTGTTTAATATGTCTTCATACTAAACCTATAAGACTGAAATATAAGCAATCAGATGTTTATTTCAAAGCTATCTCAGCCTACAAATAAGTGTAGTACTTATGGCTCTTTTGTCAGTGCAAAGAGCTCGAGTGCTGACAAGTAGGCTGAGTATTGATCTCCACCACTCTTGTGGTATTGAATGTGCCAACGTGCCTTGGAAGTTATATATATAGGATCCCAGTATCCCCACCACCCCCCCCTAGTAGCCCCACCACCCCCCTCCCCTTCACAGCTGGTGAAACGCTTGGTCGCTGCTGACACATGTCGTGACAGTGCCAGCCTGAACCACGCTCCCACCTTCATAATTTTTGAAGTTCATTCTCAGCTCCATATCATCCAACTCCATAGCTCACAACTCAAAAAATCTTGTCACTGTCTAACAACACACCACACCTTGAAAATGGATTTTGGCGAAGTTATATACCCATCCTTACAAGAAGCTGAAGATGCACTGCGGAACTATGCCAAAGGATCAGGCTACTGGTTGAAAATCACCCGCACCTGTTCTGATAAACATAAGAGACCAAAGAAACGAGTCTTTGCCTGTTCTCATGGCGGAACACCTCAGCAAGTCATCAGTGCAGTTCGATCCACCTCAACTCAGCTTCTGGGATGCAAATGGTCTGCTACAATTCAACGCGTGGAAATCACTCATCAGTGGAAGATTGAATTCAAAAATGATCAGCACAACAATCACGAACCTTCTACAAACCTTGCTGAGATACCAGCTGCACGTAAACTTACACCAGAACAGCACAACTTGGTTATTAACCTTGCAAATGCAGGTGTTCCTCCACGACTCATTCTACGCACCTTGAAGGCTTCCAATCCCACTAACTTGTCAACCAGCCAGGACATCTACAACATGATCAAGAAACAAAAACTTTTGGACCTCAATGGACGCACTCCACTTGAAGCTTTGATAGACAACCTCAAGGCAAATGATGTGTTCCATACCTTTGAACTGGATTCTAATCACCGACTCCTGTGTCTGTTTGTTGCTCCCAAAGCTAGTGTGAAGTCGGCTTTGGACTTCTGGACATCTGATGTGCTACTGATGGATTCAACTTACAAAACCAATTGGTGAGATGCTTTCACAGCAATCAAGTTTAATCAGAGTTGAGACTGACTGATTTTTGTGGTTTGGTTGTCTTAGGTTTCAAATGCCACTCCTCCACGTGATGGGAGTTTCACCAACACATCAGTCTATCTCTCTATGCTTTGGTCTAATGCGACAAGAAACTGAAGCCGACTATCGATGGGTTTTGGAGCAGATGAAGCTGTGCTTTGGGTCCAAGCTTTCAAATCTGCAGGCTGTTGTGACTGATAGAGAACTCGCCCTGATGAATGCCCTGAAGGAAACTCTACCACACACCAAGAATCTACTCTGCAAATGGCATATCGAGAAAAATATTCAAGCTAACATCAAGATGAAATTAACAGACGAGCAATGGAAAGTGTTTCAAAGCAGCTGGCAGGAAATTTGCAACTCAATCTCTCCCGAAGACTTTGAAGCACGATTTGAGGCTCTTCGAACTGATATTGGCGAGACTTCTTTCAATTACATCAAGAGTACGTGGGTGATCCACAAGGAAAAGTTTGTAACTGCTTGGACAAAGGATATCAAACATTTTGGTCACACCGTCACCTCTCGGATTGAAGGTGGTCATGCTGGTATCAAAGGCTGGGTCTGGACATCAACTGGTGATCTTGCAACTGTATACACCAAGCTGGAATTTGTTTGTCAACAGCAAAGAGATAGAATAGAACACCGTATATCCTTTGATCGGACTCATACTTTATCTCGACTTCGTCCTCAAATCTGGACTGATGTCAACAGAAAAATCTCGCACTACGCACTACTAGAGGTAAGTTTTTGTCTAGTTACCTCCCAACATTTCCTCTCCTGATTCATCATGAAACATTCTCAACACAAATCACAAATAGACCTACAAGCAGTATCAAAAAGCCCTTTCTTTAGATGACACCAACAACTGCACCTACGTACTTTCTGGATCACAGGGATTACCCTGTGCCCACTTCCTGAAGCATCTCATGTTATCTTCGAGGAAATTGGCTGTGAACCACTTCGACCCTCATTGGTATCTAGATCAGACTTCAGTTGACCCAGTTCTACACAACCAACCACCTGACTTTGACACGCTTCTCAACCTCGTACGAGCACAACATAACACTCTCCCTGCCCATCAACAAAGCGTGTTGTGGAGTCAGTTAAGTCGGATTCTTGTGAGTCCGACTCTCACCATTGGTGATCCAGCTCCGATTCGATCTCGTGGTCGGCCTACAGGGTCTTCAAACAAGACCAAGCGCGATGTTTGTCATCACGAACATCAGGAAGCTGAACAGAACGGTCCTCGATGTAGCCAATGCCACACGACAGGTCACAACAGGAGGACTTGTCCTATCCCAGTAGAATCAGCAAACCCGGCCACAGTCGAGCATGGAGTGGTCTAGTCACCTCTATATGCTCTATATGTACAAAGCTCGACACATCCTAGCACAAACACTATAAGATCCACCAAACACATACATAGATCCGAATTGTCCTTCTCTCCCTCTTTGTCTGTCTCCGTAGCTTACAAGACCTTGTTGGCTCTCATCATTCATTTTGACACTACACTCCTTTGTCTTTGGGAATGACTCTTGTGTAATCGAGTCATCAAAGATACTAAACCTTGTCCAGCTACACAATAAGCTACAGAATTTACCTGAGCAATCGGAGCGATCACACTTGCTCAAAAAGGTTGAGAACAATGTGATCAATCCGATCGGTTTCCCTGACATCATGTGTTTTTTTCTCTGGTCTTTCAAGTGCTCAATCCCACTAACCCCAAAAAAGGGAAACACAACTCAACACAATCAATTCAATCGGTCTGAATGATTGTTTTTCAGAATTGTTTTCCAATCGCTCCGATCGATTCAAATTCAATCAGTTGGAGCGATCTCGATTCATCTCGTTTGTTTGTTCATTGTGCAAAACTGCAGGATCCTTCAATTATCGTACCAATAGGATGTTTTGTTAGAGAAACAATAAAAGAAAATTCTCAGTGAGTGCTGAGAGCGTGGTTCAGGCTGGCACTGTCACGACATGTGTCAGCAGCGACCAAGCGTTTCACCAGCTGTGAAGGGGAGGGGGGTGGTGGGGCTACTAGGGGGGGGTGGTGGGGATACTAGGGGGGGTGGTGGGGATACTGGGATCCTATAATAACTTCACATACCTTCCGGTATTCCCTTTCCTTCAGTGAGGACATACAAAGTCCTTACCAGCTTACTGTCAATGGACATCCCCTTTCCGAGGGGTTTTGACCCTGCCCTGGTTGGCCCAACCTCTTTTCAGAAGCCCTCGGGTCTAACCAGGTCCGGGCTGGGCTTCACAGCCGGCCCCGGACCCCCGATCCGGGCTATATAGTACCGTCGTACCTTTGGGTACCACCACTGACCATCCATCAAATTGGTCATCACCATCCAAACCATTCTAGAACTAACATCAACTTGTGAGTTTAACTGTTTACCATCTGATCGATTGATAAACACTAACTAACTTTGATTTCTTTTTATCAACAGTCCATCAGTTAAGAATACTATGAAATGGGTTTCACTTATCATCAATACTTCTCAATCCAATCAATCTAATCTTACCAAGACCTTTTCTTCAGTTTTATTCATTCTTCTCTTCCTGAACCTTCAAGATGATAATCGAATCGCTGCAATGTCTAAATCTAGGAAACTAGAACTAAGGTAAGATCTTCATTCACTCAAATTCATCTTAAACGAAGCTGATTTGAAATCCTCACTCATCACACAGAGATCTGGTCAAACGAACTTGGAACCATGGATTCGATAACTACATGACACATGCATTTCCAAAGGATGAAGTTAGTTTTTTCAGGAAACTCAACCTATTCAATCTTGCTCATCACTGATCCAGCATCTTCCTATTTTCAATAGCTACGACCAATTTCTTGCCAGGGTCTAGGACCGGACAAAAATCAGTAATCAACCATTCTACCTACCTACCTACCTTACCGCTATCGAGACGATCCGAGAGTTTGAAGCAGCTAACGAAAGAAAAACTCGTATCCGACACTCTTGAATGTACCTTTTCCTACGTTTTCATAAATCCATTTATGATACCCTATGAAACCTATACACAGAGCAAATCATGAGATTAACGACGTACTCGGAAACTTTGCATTAACGTTGATTGATTCACTCGATACTTTTATCGTCTTTCAAGATCTCGATTCATTTTCAAAAGCAACACGACAGATCATTGAAACCGTACCTAATTTCGATCTCGATTCACGTGTACAAGTTTTTGAAACGACGATTCGAGTCTTGGGTGGACTTTTAAGTGGTCATTTATTTGCTTCAGATCATGAAAATCATTGGGGGTATCGTTTGGATTGGTATCATGACGAATTGTTACATTTGGCAAAAGATCTTGCGGATCGAATGATGGTGATTTACCATCCACTTGAGCTGATCTTATTGAACATGACTGATGGTTTGAAATCATAGCCTGCTTTCACTGCCAGTCGCACAGGTCTTCCTTATGCACGAGTTTAGTCATTTCGTTCTTGGTGGTCACACAAACTCAATTACCAATTTCCTGAATGATCGTCTCATCTATTACAGGTCAATTTGAGATTCGGAATCTCCAAAGGAGAAACAAGAGAAACTTGTACAGCCGGAGCAGGGTCATTGCTGCTAGAGTTTGCAACCTTGAGCAGGTTGACCAACATACCGACCTATGAAGTAAGAGACGTGGTTTACCAGCATCGCTCACAAACATAACTGCATACTGATATACTCTATCTCATCACAGCAAGTTGCACGAAAAGCTCTTTATGCTCTCTGGAATCGTAGATCGGAATTGGATCTTTTTGGAAATACAATTGATGTACAAACCGGCGTACGTTCACGAGTCTTGCTGCGAAAAGCATACAGAGGACAAAACTGATCGAGATGGTCCAACTTAGGCATGGTCTTATGGTATCGCCAGTATTGGAGCTGGAATTGATTCGTATTATGAATACCTCCTTAAATCTTATGTTTTGCTTCAAGATGATTCATACCTCAAACTATGGGAAGCTGCATATAAATCTGTAATGACTTATATTCGTTCCTCTGATGGATTTTGGGTTAGACTCATCTTTCTTTTCAATCCATGAGCTACATCATGTCATCTGCTAAGACTTTGGTTGTTTGAAATCGTTAGTATCGTGGGGTGAATATGCAAACTGGATCTATCGCTTCACTCACAATCGATTCTCTCGCAGCTTTTTTCCCTGGATTACAAATTCTGGCAGGCGATATAGAGGGTGCAATACAATCACATATGGTTTATGCCAATCTGTGGATCAGGTTAGTCTCTTGATTTTCATTTGGAATATGTACAATCTCAATAAGATCAAACTTCTTCCGCTGACTTCTTACCAATATAGGTATTCAGGTTTACCTGAAGTATTTGATACAGCGAGGAGAGAAGCAACCTCATTAGGTTATCCACTTCGACCTGAATTCATTGAGAGTAATTATTTTCTATATCGTGCTACAAAAGATGAATTTTATTTAGAAATGGCCGAGTTGGTGATTCACGATCTTGTGGAACGGACTTGGGTCGATTGTGGATTAGCATGTATAGCCGATTTGAAAACTGGTTAGTCAACTAATCTAAGACACTTGAAGAAGATGGTATTTTGGTTTATTTTGATGATCTTGGGTCTAGGTGCTTTGGATGATCGAATGAATTCTTTTGTGTTATCTGAGACACTCAAATATCTTTGTAAGTCATTGTCTTTATCTCTATTGTCTATATCTCCGATCAACCTCCCAAATGTGCAAGATGTAGGTGATACTGATAAAGATTTGTTCTATTTCTCCGATCAACAGACCTCACTTTCGATGAAGACAATCCTATCAATCATAAGGATGATCCATTTGTATTCACAACAGAAGGACACATTTTATTTATACCAAATGCAACTGATTTGCCAAAAAACCAACGATCTCAAATGGCAATCCCACGTTCAACAAAATCAAAATCAAATGAAAAGATATGTTCTGTATTCAAACCATCAATTCAAAGTTCAAAATACTCAAGTGGATTGAAATTAACAATTAGAGGTCGAACTGATTTTGAATTAGCTAAAATGTTGACAGGTAGGATTGAAGGGAATTCCAATAGCTCGATTGGCTGGTTTGATTATGGAATTACTCAAGCACCGGTTTTAGATGTAAGAAAGACTTTACAATCCTTGGAATATCTGTTGAGAATGTTTCATTACAACAAAGACTCTAGAGATATTTGATTGATCATCTATATCTGTTCTAGATGAGATCAGATGTAAAATTATGACGATGGTTATTTTTGAAGTAAAGAAATTAATATTTCTATGATGTTTTTTGTTGTTTTCTTTGTTTTGGTTTGTTTTTTCGTTTGTAGGGTTCTTTAATCGAATTAGTATTTGCAAGAGTGAATGAAAAAGTCGATCTTTTACCTGGAATTGAAAAAGTCGAATTTGATTTAATTTCAAATCAAGTAATTATTAAAAACATTTCTGCATTGAGTCTTTCGATTCAAAAGGTTTCAGTTGATGGTACATATGAAGTTGTACAAGGTAAGGGAGGAAATTTAAAATTACATTTCTATCAATGATGATATTTTGATTGATGTTTTTTTCTTATATTTATGAAAAAAGTTTATTGACGATTTTTGATGTTTTTGTTTTTTAGTGGGAAATAGAAGATTAGAAACAGGTACTCAGATTATTATTACCGATTCATTTGCAGTCGAATCATTAAAAGGATCAGATGAAGGCAAAAATCAATTAGAAGATCAATATTTAGCAGGAATTAAACTTAAGATTAAAGGATTTGAAAGTTTAGAAGAAAAAACATGGGAAGTGGAAAAAGTGGTGATGAGATCTACCTTTGGACCTGATATTTTACAAAAAGAAGATGGAATTGGAAAGTTTAGAATCGGATCTGATCCGATTGAATTAATCAATTTAGATGGATTTGGATGTGATGAAACTGATTGGAAAAACAGGGATTTTCATAACAAAGTGGTCTTATTAAAAAGAGGTAAATGTAAATTTACAGAGAAAGTTTATTATGGAGCTAAAGTTGGAGTGATTGGATTGATTGTGATAAGTGATGATGAAGAACTTTTAATTGCAAATGCAGATTTGATTCCATCTAGAATTCAAACCATCCCAGTACCTTGGTACCAAAAAGAAGAAACTCAAAAGGAAGCAGAAGAAATGGAATTTGAAAAGAAGTTGAAAGGATTGAATGAAGTAGATTTAATTTCAAATTCGATACCTTTATTAATTATTAGTCAATCGAATGGGAAATGGATCGAATCGATTTTAAAAGATTGGGATCTAGCTGATCAAAACAAAGGATTTGAAATTGAAGTTATACATTGTCCTTATCAATATAAGATTGAACGTGATCGGATTAGAGGAAAAGTTGTGGTTAATGGATATCTATTAGGAAATGTTTATCTATGGGATCAAGAATGAAAATTATTAGAAGAAGAAGAGGGAGAAAAAGAATGGATTGGGTTTTTTGGTTTTTGGCATGGGGGTTTGAGTTTGGTTTTTGGATAGAGTTATGAAAAGTTTAAAAAAGTTGAAGAAAAAGTTTATATATTTCATTATTGAATTTAAAAATTAAGAATGCAACATCCCTATACACAGAGAGAGAAGAAAAAAAGTTGAAAAATGCATTGTTTTTGGTTTGTTTGTTTGGATTTTCATTTGATTAGCATTTTTGTAATCAGTAGTTTTTAGTTAGTTTTCAGTTTTGTTTTTGTTTTGAAGGAATTTATTTACAAATTGGTTCATGGGGCTTTGTTTGGATAAATTTTGGATTTAGGAGAGTGAGAGATCAGGGTTGGTTAGAGTTTGGGATGTGTGGATTGAATGGTTTAGACTTTGGAGGTTTGTGTGTATGCACAATTGATTTTGAGATTTTTACAACAAACAAAAGATAAGATTGGATTTTCATATGTACATACCTAAGAATCAAGAGGTAAGAATCAGTTACCACTTCCTAACACTACAGAAAATGTAATCTTTACCGGGCGGAAAAGAAAACTACTGACATAGAAAAATCCTGAGGCAACAGGAAAAGAGCTAAAAATCTGAAAAAATATGCACCTTGTTCCTAGACGTTGGGGCATCATGATGAGTATTTTTTTGTATTTTACACACAGATATTGGTTGATGTACTAACAATAAAGGCTGAAAATCATCAAAAACCCGCCTGTGACAATACCTGAAATTTGGGTCATGATTATGAAAACAATATTTTGCGGTCTAAAAACTTCAATAACTTTTGCAATTCTGCTCCAAACAACTTGTTTGTTGGTTCATTCAAAAGATAAACCATTCTCCTTTACACTTCATAAAGGTAGCAAGGTGTTATCTTGTCATGTAAACACTCTACATTTGTTCAAACAATTCTACATGAATAGCTCTGTAGGATCTTTCAAAGACCAGCTACAGATGTGAGGTCACAATAATAAATGTAGAGGAAAGACTCACCTTGGTTATGAACTTGAAATTGAGTTATTTGATCCAGAACTTCAAAAGTTATTGATGTTTGAAGATTTCAAAATCCTGTCTTCAAAATCATGGGCCAAATTTCAGGTATGGTTACAGGTGGGTTTTTGATGATTTTCAGCCTTTATTGTTAGTACATTAAACAATATTTGTGTGTAAAATACAAAAAAATACTCATCATGACACCCCAACGTCTAGGAACAAGGTGCATATTTTTTCAGTATTTTAGCGCTCTTCCTGTTGCCTCAGGATCTTTCTATGTCATTAGTTTTCTTTTCCACTCAATAAAGATTAACTTTTTTGTAGTGTTAATAGAATGGAGTCATAGCTGCAAGTTGACACTTTCTCAATGCCCCACTTGATGGTTCACATCAATTGAATAGCTGTGCAACCAAGCAGGTCTTTATTCAACATCACACTGTCAGGATTAATCACTGTCCCTAATGGAATAATGTTCACTTTCTCAATAATTGCTTAGCATTTATATGGAAAAAATTAATTATTCAAAAAAAGTGACACATTATCCCAATTAGGAAGGTGTGTGTCCCTGGCAGTGTCTGGAATTGTCAAGTCATAAGGTCAATCCTTCAACATGTACTAGTCATCCGTACATCAAGTCCTATCATATATACCATTATAAATATTGGATTGAAAGTTCCACAAATCAATACATTGGGCAGGCGCAAAAAATTCCTCAAGTAATGAAGAGTAACTCAATTTTGGAACTCTAGTTTCTGGAATCGCGCAAACCAGATCAAACTTCTAAAGCTCCTCCAAAAGGATTGTTCAACATTACTTGTAAAGAAACCTTTCAAGAAACTCATTGTGACCTATTTGCTTTATCCCAATTCTGAACACAGACAAGATGAGTGAAAATGTGATCAATTGGGCTTTGACTCTTTGGTGTAAGTACGTCAATGGTAAGTACAAATAAAATTGAACCCTTGTCAGTAAGCTCCACAGGCTCTTGACAGAATGCTCCATACACATCTTTGCTGGCTCTACATTATCACCCAACGGACATGAAGATTTGACTCATTACATTCTCATTGACTTGTGTGAGTAAAAGTTAACAGCAATATATCATTGATACCCAATACAATCAGTTAATATATTTTCATGATATGTGTTATGAAAGCAAAACACACCGTCAATATACACTACACCAAATTGCAAATTTACTGTGGAGTTTAGAAAATTGAGTAGACATAGAAAATTATAGAGAAGCTGGCAAGGGTCAGAGGAATATGAAAAAATAATGGGGGGGCCCTTTGATGCGTTCCAATTGTCTGGCATATTTTTTCATATTTTTAAAACCACAATGCATATAACACTACACAAAATATAATATCTTCTGGGCAACCAACAAACAGAGATATTGAGCAGTCTTGGAGAGAGACAAAAATACACAAAAATATGCATATTGTTCCTATGGCTGAGACCTTGGATTTGAGTATTTTTTTGTATTTTTAGCGTGCAAATTGTTGATTGTACTAACAAAAAACCTCCAAGTTTCTCAGATTACAACCTGTAACAGAGATTGGAATTTGGCCAAGGGGTGACAAGGGGATATCTGGAATCCTATATCCCTCATATCTTTTGCAATTCTGGGTCAAAACACTTGATAGTTAGGTTATCAGGAACCCATGAAATTCATTTGAATGTTATGTTGATGCATCAAATGTGTAGCTCCGCCACAAAAAAAGCTATTTGTCTTTGAAACAATTTCCTATGTAGCCACATAGATATTCTTTGGAATCAGATTCAGGTTTTTTGTCTGAATGAAAGATTCAGTCACAGAGTTTGGCTTTTCAATGAACAAAAAATCAAGTGGTTTGACCAATAATTGACAAAGATATAAGGGATTTTTGAATTCAAATTATGCCCTCCAATTTCTGTTACAGGTTGTAATCTAACAATCCTGGAGGTTTTTGTTAGCACAATCAATGATTCTCACACTAAAAGTACAAAAAAATACTCAAATCCAAGGCCTCAGCCATAGGAACAATATGCATATTTTTTTGTATTTTTGCCTCTCTCCAAGACTGCTCAATATCTCTGTTTGTTTGTTTTTATATTTTCTGCCCAGAAGATATTATATTTTGTATAGTTTTATATGCATTGTGGTTTGAAAAATATGAAAAAATATGCCAGACAATCGGAATGCATCAAAGGGCCCTCCCATTATTTTTTCATATTTTCTGACCCTTGGCAGGTTCTCTATAATTTTCTATGTCTACTCAATTTTCTAAACTCCACGGTAAATTTGCAATTTGGCGTAGTGATAGGTTGATTAGTTATTACATTCAAATCAACTTTTGTGAGTAAAAGTTAACAGACTGCACTATATCATTAGTTGATCTTCAATAGAATCAGTTAATGTTTTGCTTGCATATGTGTTATGCCAGCAAAAAAAGTCATGAATATCTCATGACTTGTTATATTCTCATCTCCTTGAAGTTGTGCAAATCAGTCAAGTATATACCAGTGGATCTCATTGGTCAATCTATTCTCAATGACTATTTGTGAGTAAAGCAAGGCATCAGCATATCATGGGATAATGTGTTCTGATAACAAAGTCCTCTTTTATCATACCTTGAATGGTCATTACAACTCATTGCTTTTGGGACGTGAGCAATTAATCAAATTGCTTTTGGAAAAGTAAGCAATTCATCAAATTGCTTACACATGATATCTAGAAGCAAACACCATCCAGGCGTGATTACGATCCAAAAACCTCAAATTAAGCAAATTATTCATATGTTTCTCTTCATCTTTAGATATAATTTGCAAGAAAGGAAACACCAACTATATGCACCTACAATCAAGTTTAACCCTTGTACAAGCAACTCAGTCCTGGAACCACTGATATCAACTGAGAATCATACTGCCTAAGTGATAGCAAATGTGAATCTAAGATAATGAGAACATATTATTTACTTCTTCCAACACACATATAAGTTTTCTCATCAAAAAGTTAAGACTGATATCCAGTCAAATCCCTGGATATAGAGTATGATTTGCTCCCACCTGTGACACCAAAACCCTTTGGACTGCAACCAAACAGAATGAGATCATTCCTGCCGGATTGAGTCCGAAAACATCTATTTAGACCTTCCCAGACCCTTCAAAGACATCTTTGGTGAACTTTGACAAACTGCAAAGTCCACAAACAGGTCCAGGAGTGTAGCCCCAGATGTATCTGCACAACAGATGCATCTGAAAGGCGCTGATAGTGCCATGTCCAGTCCTCTACCACACGCTGAGGTCCCATCAGATGCATCTGAAGGCTTTGGATCATCTGTGCTAGCTGAGCTGAATCAAGCTCAGTCCTACCAGATGCATCTGATCCTCAGATGCATCTGAAATCTGAAAGTCTTATGGAGTGTGCAACTACTATTGTGTTTGTCAGACAGATCTGATATCTGTGCTAGCTGAGCTGAATCAAGCTCAGTCCTACCAGATGCATCTGAAGGGCTGCGCACACCTCATGACAGATGCTCCAAGATGCATCCTTGAAGCCAGATGTCACCCAGATGCATCTGGCAATATCATTACCTGATTCCTAGGCACTTATAAAATTCCTTCACAATTTACGCGCATAAGACATTCAAGGACTTTCATTCCATCATATTCAGGTAGATAAGCTAGACAAAGAAATAAAGAAAAACACAAGCTGAAATCACACACAAAAGCAAGATGTAACTTTTTCTGAAAGATTTAATTTTTATGTTAAATAGGATAAGGCCAACCAACATAATAAAGCAAGATTTAAAAGAAGAATAATAACAATTTTTAAAGATGAAATTTTTTGGCCTCTCAACTAATCAACCTAAATATTAATATAAATATAACCCAGCTGTTTGTAATTGATCATCAATGTAATCAGAAGCAGACCAGAAATTCTACTTCCAAACTTACAATATCACTCATCATCACCTAGATCATCAAAATCACTGTCACTGTCAAGATCATCAAAATTGATCTCCTCCTCCTCTGAATCCTCCTCCTTGTCATTTTCAACCTCTTCTTCTTCTTCATCATCGATTACAATTGCCTTTGACTTAATTTTAGTTGCACGCTTGCCTTTCCCCTTGGAGACCTGAACAGCTTGATTAGATTCCAAATTTGGAGCAGCCCTTTCCACACCCTCCAAAAGCTCCAACCGGAAATGATTGCTTTTCAAGTCGTCTAATCATTCCTGTCAATGTTTTCTGTGCATTTCCTTATGGCCAACCTTCAAATCCTCAGTACTCAATTTTGAACCGGGTTCTTGTATTATTTAAACAGGAACCTTGCATTTGACAAGACCCGCTACTGGATCGGAGGTGAGAGGAAAACATTTACCTCTGCTTGGATGATAGCCTAGTACATCAACTAAAAACATTGTGATGTTATATTCAGTTTGAACAAGGTGAAATAGATCCACGTAGAAAATGAATAGCAGATGCTTACCAAGTCGTTGATTCAAAAGTCTTGCAAGTTCAGTTTTCAATATATCGCTAGGTTGTTGAACTGGTTTGGAAGAAGGTTTTGCGTTGTTGTTCTTCTTGCTCTTGTCTTGATTATGAGAGATTGCCTTGATCATTGACTTGCCCTGGGCCACGGTGGCAAAGACAGGAGATAAACCAATCTCATGATTGGCCCATTTCATAACAGCTGGTACAGACGTGTACTTTCAAGACCATCCAGCACCAGTGTCCTTTGTTGGAGGGCGCAAACTCAAGGCCAACAACATATACTTGAAACTCAATCTCTCACCATCACAAGCAAGCTATAAAGAACACAAGTACAATCAGAAATCTTGACAGGCAGGAGGGGGTCGCCCCGGCCCCTCCCTGGCCCTCTGGGGCTATCCCAAAGCCCGCCCCCGCGGGGGCCCCGGCTTCCGGGGAAACAAAATTTTGCTCCCGCATCCCGCCCCCAGCATTCCCCGGCGGGGAGGCAGGGGGTGCAGGGATCCGACCGAGCCTACCAAAAAAAAAGAAAAAAGGAGAAAAAGGGTGCTCCATTGAATATGAGTTCAAACTCAATCATGGAACATTCTAGAGCTCCATTGAATATTGAGTTCAATCATGGAACATTCTACATACTGAGTTGAGAATTTGAACTTTGAAATCGCTTTCTCTATCTCTAACACCACTTTGTTGCCATTTTCTGCCAGCCAATATATATTATAAACATTAATCAAGAATGCCTCAAATTGATCTCACGGGCGATCCCGCTCTGGAAAAGGATGAAAATCAGATCAACCCTAATGGCAAGAGAAGCTGGGTTTGGAGTCACTTCAACCCTACCTACTGCGGCAAAAAGGTTTATTGTATGGTGATGTCAAAAAGTGGGAAAGAGTGCAGAGCACTACTAGCTTCTGATGCATGATCAAGCACCAAAGGGATGTCCGATCACCTGGTTGCTAAACACAATCTTGGAGATCTGGCAAAGCAAACCAAACAAATGGGCATGATGGAGAGGTTCAGAAAAACCGGGAAAAATACAAGAATGGTATGTCCTTTTAATTTTAGTTGTATCTTCAATTTCTGTTTGGCCTCTCTCTCAAGTCTCATTGACTTTTTTCTATTTTTTATTGTCAACTTTTTCAAGCCCTGCTTGAATACCGCTTTGAAGACCGCAATAGTCTACCTCATTTGCGACTGTGATCTATCTTTCAAGATGAGTGAGAAGAATTCATTCAAAACTCTACTTCGACTATGTAATCAAGACATTTCATCAATGCTGGTCAAGGAAGATGCATTGTCTTGCCAGTTGAGAGATGTCTTTCTCTATCATCAAGAACTTCTCCATGGGCATCTGCTTGCCGATTCTCCTGCCGTTGCGTACACACTTGACGCGTGGACTGCACCAAATAACACGGCGTTCATGGCCGTCACCGCTCATACAATTGACTCAAAGTTTGAGAAAATCAATGTCCTTCTTGCCATCCCCCACATTCAGGGTATGTCATATTCCTAAGCAATCTTGTTAAATAATTGCCGCTGACATTTGCTGGCTTGTTGGTTTTCAGGAGCTCACACCGGCCAGAATTTTGCGGATATTTTTATTGATACAATTAAAAGTTATGGTGGTCTCAAGAATCTTTTATCAATCACTACTGAGAATGCCTCATCAAACAAGACAATGGCAAAGGCCATTGAGACTGCCTCTAATGGCTCTTATAACGCGGAGAAACAAATTTTGGGATGTGTAGCCCATGTCCTAAACCTCGCTGCTATTGCTGGACTCAAAGTTCTCGGCTCTCTTGGCGATGTCAATGAATCCGACCAATCAGACAATCTTCCAGCTAACCCCATGGCTATTGATGCACTTGTCAATACACCAGATGGAGCTCATGTCAACAAAGCTCATGTCAACATTGGGTCTGTGTATAAACAAATCCACGGACTTTCCACTTACACTTGTGCCAGTTCTCAGTGTCTTGAATTGTTTCAAGAGCTTGTCCGACTTTTCCCAACACCAAACTTAGAAGTACCATCCAATGCTCAATCTTTAATCCTTGATGTCCAAACCCGCTGGAACTCCACATATGCTATGCTTGAGCGTGCCTTGTTACTCAGGTAAGTCTTTCTACTATTTACCTATTGACTTGTGCTCTTGACTGACATCCCATCTACAAAGGACTGCCTGCAATCAATTCTGTGCTACACCAGAGGGCCTGAAGTTCAAGTTATCAGAGATCAAGTGGAAGCAGCTCAGAGTGATGATGAAGTTTCTCAAACCTCTAAGTGATGACAGTGAGAAACTCTGTGCAACCAGGTACCCTACAATCAACAGCGTAATTCCAATCTATATCTCTGTGGTTAAAAAATTACAATTGGTGAGTTTGTAGTTTCTGTATATCATGATACAATCAACAACTTATGCTGATTTGATTTGTACATGTCACAAAGGTACGCCACACATACAATGTAAGCCAGCCTATCCCAGCAGCTGATGATATGATTGAGAAGCTTCAGACATACCTCAAAGCTGCCTTCAAGAATCGGGTCTGGTCTGTGCAACTATCTTGGACCCTTGTGTCAAATTGGAATTTTTCAAAAGTAACTTTGACACTCTTGCAATCTGTGGACACTTGGCAGATTGTTGAAGGCCAATTTCATCGAATCTGCACAGGATTATGTGAGCTATGCAACTCCTGATATCATTCAAACTCACTCTCAATCTCTCCCATCCACTGCTACATCACTTGACAATGATATCTTTGGGGAATTAGGATGTCTAAGACCTTAGGACGGATCAATCACACACGAGATTGCCCGTTACCTATTAGAGCCTCTTGAGCACAAGGATAATGATATCCTTGTGTACTGGAAGGGACAGGTGAAGGCTTACCCTGCCCTGTCCGCAATGGTGATGGCATACCTTGCCATTCCTGCTACCAGCTGCCCTTCTGAGCATGTCTTTTCGGAAGGTCGTGCTGTCCTTTGATATGCAAGATCGTCACTGAACCCTGATACTGTTGAGCAACTTCTCTGTGTCAAGGAATGGCACCGTGCTTTTGGTCCGGTCTATTTTGATGGATTAACGGATTAGAAACCAAGTTGTATCTCAAATTCTATCTACAATTACGTTTACTAAAGCAACATACATGAAATGTGAATGTGAATTTTGAATTGCTCAGAATCCTCAATTCTGTGCCACCCCCCACCTGTCCCCCTGACTTCCTTGTGTGCACCCAAACTCCAGGGAGCGCGGGGAATTTGCATTTCTCCCAAGTCCCGCCCCCGCGGGGGCCGGAGCCGGGGACTCCCCGGCTCCGCGGGGTTGGGGCGACCCCCTACACAGGATCAAGTGTACAGAGCTGTACCGCCGCGGCGCTGATTAAGGAGTCTGAGTAATGTATAGACATTTTAAGAAAGGTTGACAACTTTTTTTGGAGAAAGTTGTCTCCGCAGCGGGTAAAACCAGAGGCCAAACTTGATTTACAGGTTTATTCTTTTCTGTATTCTTCCAATTAGCGGAGAGACAAAATTGGGTGAGGGACAAAACAGGACAAAACCCGGGTTTTGCACATTGGCGAGATTTTCAAAAAAAAAATCTTTGTTGAAACAGCTGTACACGATGTGCAGAGATCACGTTTAAGGAATGTTCCTAGTTATCCGCAGATGCGACTAGGGCTGTGCCCGACCCTGTGAGTTCAGGGCCGGCACCGGGGCCAAATAGAGCCCTGAGCGAACCCGATGGCCTCTGAGAACTGCTCAGGGCCGACCAGGGCCGGTAAGAGAGTAGCGTGAAGGCATTTTTTGGGCAAAAAAAGGGTCGGCAACCCGGCCGGGTCGGGTGCCCGAGCTGCCCGAAGCGTCCACGGGGCCGTATTTGACCGTTATTGAACTGCATATGGATACCCCGGGGCACGTACCGTCAGCTCCGTGACAGTCGGCCGGCCGGGGCCGGGGCCGGGGCACGGCCCTAGATGCGACCATGCCCTCACAAAAGTTGTCTCCACGACATTGAAAGTTTCCAGAACCCCTCACCGACATCAAGCGACATATCTATCGGATTCATAGACAATGTGGTACATGTAGTAGCATCCAAAGACTTCAGCTCAAATATTCACAAACTCAAATCCCACGCAGCACGGTCTCTAGACTGGGCTCGCAAACATGGAGCTATCTTTGATAACAAAAAAGCACAATTGATGCACTTTACCAACAAACGAAAATCTGAAAACCCAACGTTTCAATTCGGTGACAGCCTCCTACGCCCGAAGGAGGAGGTGAGATGGTTAGGGCTCTGGCTTGACCCAAAACTCAACTTCAACAGTCATATTCAACACATGAAAAGAACGGGTGAACTCACCTTAAGCCAGTTTAGACGATTAAATAAATGTTATTCAGGATTGTCAATGAAAGAAATCAAAAAACTGATCAAGTCTGTTCTTATCCCAAGAGTCCTTTATGGCAGCATAGCATGGTTAACGAAGAAAACTGAGAAGAAAGCTATTAAAATTCTTGATACCCTTCAGAACAAGGCCAACCTGATTGCATTAGGAGCCTTCAAAGGCACCTCAACTGAATTGACACAACACGATGTATTCATGCCTCCGTTAAACTGGATAGCGACCACTAGACACCATCAATTTATCCTGAAACGCCTCTCGGCTCAAGGATCACACCCAACACGCAATTTTATCTTATTCGAAAGAGATACTGGTTACAAATCACACCCTGGCCCAATTCAGGACGCACTTGGTTCATATGCACTTATTCCTTTGATGAAAGAAGAAATAGAAACAATTTTCCCCTTCCCCATAGCGCCATGGTCGAAATGCTTTGGAGAAACTATGAATATCGGCAAAAAGAAAGAAGATGTGATCAAACTTATCCCGGAACAAATTAAAAATGAAGAAGAACAAGAATCATTAATTATATTCACGGATGGATCAGTTAAAGAAGAAGGAGGAGGCGCAGCTGCAGTCTCCACAACCATTAGTAGAGCTCAATCAGTTAAATTCACTGATAACTATTCAAATCACGAAATGGAATTATTAGGTATCCTACTTGCTGTAGAACTAGCTAACGAATCTTTCTCTCAACAGAGGCCACCTCCAAAAAACTTAGCGATCTTCAGTGACAATCAAGGAGCAATTCAACTCGTCCAGGATCTCCCAAAGACAACAACAGGACAACATCTCTTAATCAAAATAAGAACACAACTTATGCGTATTCCACCTTCAGCAGAGATTAAATTTTATTGGACCCCAGGCCATAAAGGAATTGAATTGAATGAATTGGCTGATGAGTTAGCAGGAACGTCAGCAGAAAATCAAGAATCGCCGATACAACTCCCATCTAGTTTAGGCAGCTTAAAAAGAAGAACAAGAGAGAAATTCAATGTCAAACAATTCACATTCATCCCAGGTAAAAAACAATTCACTACCAAACCTAAATTGATCACAGAAGGTTTAGAACAGCTCGAGAAAGGATGCTCGGCAGCTATAGTTCAACTTAGGGCAGGATTTAGCCCTCTCAACAATCATTTGTTCAAAAGAAACCTAACTGACTCTCCCCTTTGTGAAATATGCAAAATGAAAGAGACTACTAATCACTTCCTCCTATATTGCAGACGATACTCAAGAATACGCAAAGCATTCAGATCAAGATTGAAAGAAGAAGGAGTCCGAGTGAACTGGAACAACACAAATAAGCTCTTAGACTCACCTAAAGTTTTTCCATTCCTGTCAGATTTTATTTTGAAAACTAAAAGATTTGTACATTTTCACACGTATTTACAGGACCAGAACCAAGGAGATTGGCCGCAGAGCAAGGGACGTAGGCGACGCTGAAGACTGAAGAAATTGATTTACTTAATTCAATAATTTTCGGACTGTTCAATCCCGTTTAAAAGGGTTCAGTTGGAGAAAACTCCTCTGAGACAGATCCATGCTTAGCTCAATCAACCACTTGTTTGGTCCATCCATTACCTCGGTACGGTCCATCACTGTTGCCTCACGCTATTAGCAACTCCCTTCCTCCCCCGTGACTCCGGTTGACTCTAGGATAGGGGGTTAGGGAGGAGGATCAAATGCCTGCCCAGCGCTGTTGCGAAACCACAAGAAGCTTGAGTCTAAATGACTCATACCTCCAACGCAGAATCCCTCAATTGGGAGTGCTTAACGCACACATAGACGCGAAGGAATAGAGGATCACCGCCTCCTTCGGGTGGGCTAAATGCCTAAAGGTGATTAACAAAGAGTTTTTCGAATAAACAATATTCCAACTCAAAAATTTTTTCAATTATCTAAATTCCTTACAGAAAGATAATAGCGGTGTACAAACCTACAACCCAACATGAAAACCCATCGAAAAAACCCATGAAAACCCAACTTCTTTTTGGGTTTTTTTCATGGGTTTTCTCGATGGGTCGCCCTGGAATGGTTTGAACGCCCCAACCCCTCCCAACCAAGACCTTCGTCGCTCCGCTAAATCACCTATTTTCCCGAGCGCAGCGATTTGGCGCTATCAACAAATGTCAAATCGCTCCGCTATAATGTTTGAAGCGCTATGGGTTCTTAAAGCAATGCGGCGTTGAAAACCGCTCCGCACCGCTATGGTCGTTTCTCTCAGCGGATAGCGCTCCCAAGCGTGTTGAAGCAGGGGTATTTTTGGGATCAAGTATTGACTCCAGTTGTGTTATGTCATTGGGTGCAGAGTGGGGATTTTTGAAGGAACAAGAAAAAAGTGAAAAAAACAAAAACAACTTTTTTGGTGTATATTTTGTAATTTTTGGAGGTATATAAACGCGCACAAGCTTTTCTTTGAGCTATCCTTTGATTTAAAGAAGAAGACACACAATTTGTTTTGAGTGTTTTTAATTGTTGGGTTAAGAGTGGAGACACAAAAGGGAAAATATAAAAGATAACAACTTGATTATTTTTTAGCTTTGGTGCTCGAAGCCTCATAAGCTTTAAGGTAGGCTGCAGCTTCAGCAAATTTACCAGAGAGAGGAATTTTAGACTTCAACCACTCGCGTGCACTGACAAGCCTTGAGATCATCCTCGCCGTTAAGGAAGCCCGCCCAGGGACCGCGATATCCGCTGCCGAAGAGAAGGTCCTCTCGCAAGGGCAAGAGGTACCTGATAAGCCAAGGTAATTACGAGCAATGGACGCGAGGACTGGGAAATCATTCTCATGCTCCTATAGTGTGGGTAAAAACAATGTTAGAGTGGCAATACTTGGAGATGAATGAGAGAGTCGAAAGGTAACACACCCTCCACCAATCCAACTTGGATTGACCAGTAAGCAACAGATGTGCACCTTCCATATAATCAAATCGTTCCTCCCGGCGTTTATCAGCAGGTGACTGGGTGGTCACTTGTGTGGTAAACACATCAAATTGCGAACAGATGGGGTGAGGTGAGATAGAAGTGGATGAAGTTTGAGAGGAATCGATATAATCTGAGTTTGGTGTAATAGGGTCTTCGGGCCATTGAGCTAAAGCTTCATCAAAGACGAGTTGAAAAATCTTCTTGGCTCGAACAGCCTCTTCGGGGTAGTTGAGATCAAAGAATCGGATCCGGAACCGAGGATTGAGAATGGTTGATATGACAATGGCATCGGAGGCGACAGCTTCTTCTTGATACCCTTCGAGCTTCTTCCGCATTAACACAAGCATGGCCTCCAGATCCGGGTCCTTACATGCATCGATAAGATGATCAAGCTCAAGAACCATTCGAGAGTATTCGGCGAGTAGGATACAACCCGTCGGTGTGTCGCTCTCCATTCGCTTGGTAGCGTACAAGAACACCTAAACGGAGATTGTTGTCAATAAAAAAAGAAACAAATAAAAGATGGGAATGTCAAAAAAACATACCTGAAGGATCTTAACGAGTTCCTCGATCAAATCCCATTCATCAGCACTTATGTGCAGTCCCTGATAATAACGAGCTTTTCAGTCACTGAGGAGGATAGCATCCACAACCTACAGTCGGAATTGAGAGATATAAGCAATAAGATTGACAAGTGATATTAATTGGAATAACCGAAATTACTTACATCACGTGCGTCGCTGAGACGTTTGAGGTAGTCGGCGTCAATATTCCAACGCACACCCCACCCAGATATAGGGTTGCAACCCTTATAGTCCATTTGCTTTGCCTTGGCAATGAACTCTTGTCGTCTAGCAGAGCTTCTCGTACACAAGCCATTGAACTTTTTGGCCTAAATGACAACATCATTCAGTGATGGTAGACCGAGCAGAGGGGGAAAGTGAAAACAAACGTAAGGGACTTACTTTACGAACCGCATGAGCAACTTCAGAAATAGGTCCAACCTCTCCATCTTCACTATCTGAATTGATGTAGTTGTCAATGGGTGAAGCATTCGATTCTTCGTCCGGATCGGAATTGTCTTGCTCATCTTCTGAAGACTCAAAGTTGATGTTTTCATCACCGTTGTTCAAAGTCATAGTCGGGATAGCCAAAGTGACTCCGGGTAAAGTGGTAGGCTTTACATGACCAGCTCTCATACCTAACGATTTGAGGCCTGCTTTGACTACCAGGCCGATCTTGTGAGTATAACATTTAATTTGATTGACAGATGCATCCCAGTAGACTGGATCGTCCGCGTCCGAAAACATTGTTGATAACTCGTTGGCCATGGTGGCATTGGAACTGGCTGAGTTGGTTGTCTGGGCTAACATGTAAGAGTAGGAATCATAAATATTAGCTTGGATGGAATGAAATAAACAAAAAAAACAAGATGACTGATCTTTTTGTGAAGACCATTTGCGATCAGGAATTGCCCAACAGGCTGAGCAAGGAGGCGTCCAGCATGGTGCCAAGTTACCAACTTGAGGGTGAGGTGGAGGGTCTGGAACTTCCAATTTTCATCGATATAGGTCGCCGATACACTGATGAACGCTTTACGGCGACCCTTGGTGGTCCATACGTCGTAAATAAGACAAAACTTACCCTTATTAGACTAAATGAAAGGAAGCTTGTAAGATCATCAGTATACAGATCAATATTAACCCAAAATATACAAAGAAGTGACATACTTGAAGCTTTCTGATGACAGTATCAGACAGCTCCTTGTAGATAGACTTGGCTGTCTCGGAGGCCCAGGTGATACCTCGGATGCTAGCGGAACGATTTGATAGCTTAAAGGCCGCGCGCAGAGGAGTATCCATGAAACAAGAGAAAGGAAGGGTGTGGCGTAAGATCCAAATAACTAAGACCATGTTGAGAATTTCAACACTGAAGGTTGACTGAGAGAGAAATGAATCAAGTGTGGCTTTGGGGTTGGAGGAAGCCACTCAAACAATATCGTCTTGCTGCTGTGCCCAACTTCGAGGTAAGTCATGCCCTTCCTTGATGGCCAGATGACGTTTTGGGCACGCTGGTCGATCCTTTGCCCCATCTCGATGGGAATACAGATTATAATGGGAACGCTTGCCTCTGGTGAAGAAGGCCCGGCAGTAACGGCACCTGAACCTACGTGGATCGTCCCCACTCTGCCATAATCAGAGGTCAGTAAGAGTCCTTTTTGAAAGACAAAGAGATAGTAAGAAGGTGAAAGGAACTAACCTCTCCTTTCACGTGGATTGGCTCCTCGTAATAATCCAACAATTTGGCAACACGACCAAGACAAGCTCGTCTAGGTCCCGAGGTCTCGATTATTTCAATGTCAGAGTCGACCTGATTGAGATCCATACCTTTAGGCACGTCATAGTCCTACATTGATGATAGTATTAGTTTTTCTAAAGTCAGTAATGAAGATAAGAAGAAATTTGAGGAGAAAATTCGAATGGAATGATGCCTACCTCCATTACGGTCCCTGATTGCTTCTCTGATCGCTTCTTCTTCTGCGGTGCTGGACGAGATGATGACGAATTTGAAACATTCCGAGAGGCAGAACTCTTTCTTTTGCCCTTGCCGAGGCTGACTACCTTTGTGACACGCTTCTTGAAAAGGGATTGAGCTCGACAAGGAGTGGGTGATGCAGGTGAAGGTGGGACCTGGCCTATTTCGACTTCAGATACACATTCTTCATCGGGTTCGTAACCACCTTCTTCAGATTCGTCATCGGGGATTCGAAGAGCTTGGCGAGAATCCGGTGATTGGATTACATAGCCAGGTCGAGGCCGTACAGGGCTACGGACTCGAAGCGATCTGGATGAGGTCGAAGGAGGAACAAGAGAGGGGACAGTTCCAAACATAAGTGTAGATTGAGTAGTGTCTTTTGTATCGGCAGAAGGCATGTTGTGATAGTAGACCAATGAGTTAGCGAGAAGAGCTATTCGTAATGCAATTGTTTAAGTGTTAGATTGAGCAAGAAAGAATATCTAGACAGATGATGACAGATGGGAGGAAAGAAATACAAAGACTTACCATTATGATATCCTTTTATAATCAAATCGGGAGGCTTGAGAAACTCATGAAACAATAGCATTGTTTGATCTGATTCTGGATCAAGTGAACGGATTGCTTGGGAATGGATATCGTGAGGCAAAAGATATGAGAAACGAGGTAGTCAGTGGGAAATTGAATTGTTGGGATGATGAGACAGAGATGTGTTGAGCTTGTGAGATTAGTGGGTGAAGGGATGAATTGCTGGGATTGAGATCCAAGGGTGATTCAGTGATGGGGTCGAGGGTTGTTGAATTGCTGGGATCGAGGGTTGTTGAATTGCTGGGATCGAGGGTTGTTGAATTGCTGGGATCGAGGGTTATGGAATGGATGGGTTGGACGGTTTCTGAGTTTGGTTACTAGTACAGAAGGCACCATGTAACCCTTGGGCCCCACCCCGTGGTGGCGCTTGGTGCGCTATAAGCGCTATAAGTTTTTGGCGCTCGGTTGCGCTATGGTGCGTCTTAGCACTGCGATGTTTCGCTATAGAGGGCGCCTCCCAAAATTGCTAATTATCTTGGGGTCCGACCATAGTTATAGCGCGGGTTGAAACCCGCTATCCCAAAAAAAGGCTAGCGCGAGCGGAGCGTGCGCACTGCTACCGCCCCGCCCTTGCTATCTCGGGCGGAGCGCCGGTACCGTTGTCCCAACCCCCATCACATCCTAAAATGTGCCTCGAGTCACAAACGGGCAGCTCCTACCATCACTTGATGCCTTGATTTTACTTCACATCGCTAGTCTTGCATCCACCACCACCATGACCTCATCCACAGTTTCCTTCGAAATTCAATTGCTTGTTCGATGATGGTGTCCCTCATGAAGTACGATGCCGATGCCAATGACAGCAACAGCAATTTAGACAAGACAACAATATCTGACTTGTAGAAGTCTACTCAAATTCTTAAAAGTCGATTTAGACATGTTTTCCCTTCGAAATGAAACGATCTCTCGACTTCTTCATATTGCAAGAGTTTAAAACTAAAGAGAGAGAAACCAATCTTATATAGCAGACAGACTGTTTTTGGATTTCAATAGAGATAGAACTTTTTAATTTTCGAACTCTTCAAATCACCACAGATCAGATAGACGAGCCGCATAAATCGAATGAAATTTAATAAGTTCAGTAGGAGTCACTCAATTTCTGGAACTGGCTTCAATTGGTTCATGTGATCTATACTTTTCAATAAAAGGTGATCAAAGATAATCAATCAAAGTAAAAAAGATTGAAACAAGTCACTCGATTTCTAGAACTAACTTCAATTGTTAGTTAATCGATTAAAGTACAAAAAATGAAACTATCCAATGAGCCAATAATGGAACTGTGGATGTGAGACTGTTTTGTGTGAGGTTTCTGGACAGTTTGGACATGTTGTGTTGGCAAGGAAGGGGCACGTTAGACTCAGTTATTTTTTTTCTTTTGATGGGTGATCAGATCTAGCCAAATTCAACCCATGTGAAAAAACCCGTCAAAAAAACCCAAAAAGAAGTTGGGTTTTCATGGGTTTTTTTCATGGGTTTTCATGTTGGGTTGTAGGTTTGTACACCGCTAATAACATTCAATATCCGCTATAAATGTGGTTTTTAAAAAAAAAAAACCCCTAGAGGAAAAAAAAGAAAAAAGTTCATCATCAGAAGTCCAAAACGTCAACGAAATCCCTTGCTCCGACTATATGGCCGTTTCTCTAAGGTAAAATAGTCCTTTTCTTTTTTAACTTGTTTAGATAGTGTTGTATGCAATTAATGCCAATAAGCACTTAAAAAAAAAAAAAAAAAAAAAGTTTCCAGAACCAACATTGAACCAAAAAGAAAAGAAAAGCAAGTAAACGATAAAAGAAACAAACTCAGAAACATACACTGCTGATTCGAAATAACGGCTTAACTCGAGGAAGAACTTGAAGGATATACGAGATGGTAATGGGAAACAAGTAAATTCGAATCAAACAAGCAATGGAAAAAGAGATACAAGAGTCAAGATACAATTTAATTTATCTCGACTTGATACAAAGCTTTTTATCAATTCAAACTTCATTAAATCAAGAACTTCATTCGAATCTAATCGATTTCTTAAGTTTTTATAAACTCAAGAACTCATCCAACATCCTCAAGAATCTGATTCATGCTTTATTGAATTCGGATGCATTTTTAATTGATCAGATCGACAGTCAAGACATCGGTTTATCAAATCAAATTCAACATTCTCTTTACAAACTTGAATTTATTCATCAAGTGTTTTATGAAACTTATTTAAACCGTTCAAAGACTTCAGAATGTTGCCATCAATCTCATTTGAACCAATTCATAGACCAATCTACATTACATAATCATCCACTTCATCATCTCAATCAATCATTAATAGATTTAGTCATTCATACTGGAATTTATAATGCTATCATCACTTCAAAGACCAAGCCTGGTTTCATTTTGATCCGATTCCTTGATCGACTTGAAACTTTGTTGAATACATTTGACAAATTTAATCAAATCGAAGAATGTTCAATCATTTGGGTGATTTCTAAAGTGTTTCCTTTGATTTCAATCAAAGATCTGAATCAAATCAACCCAACCAATCAGACCGTAAGTTTTCTAAACCTCTTGATTTGGCCTTTTTTATTTGACTTAATCCTGATTTCCCAATTTGAATGAGTTTGTAGAAATTGATCAAAATCTTGTCAAGTAAGATTAAAGAAATCATAATCACAAAAGATTCTAATGAACATCAACATCCATTATACAAAACTTTAGGACCGATTTCGATTTCGTTTGGAAGTTTATTAAGATCGATTGGTCTTCAAAACAATCTGAATCCGATCCTAAGCTCATTAAATTCATTAAACGATCAACTATCAAACTTAAACTTAAATGAAGTCTTGAGTTCTTCAAAATCGATGATGTTTTCAGTTTTAGGAATTTTAATTGGACCTGTTTATTTAAAATCCGATCATGAATTCTTGATGGTTTGTTTAAAACTTTGGTCCAGAATCTTTCATTTGATTCAAAATTTTGGTAAAAGTCAATTTGATGGATTGGTTTGGGATGGAATCATTGATGGGATTAAAGCTTTGAATGATGATGAATTTCAGAAATTGATTAGATGGCTTGATCCTTGGAAGAGTACCGAAAACGGTTCGTTTTTTTCTCATTCCTGTCTTTTTTTGGTGATGAAGAATCTAATTACAAATCTTATGTTTTTATAAAGGAAATCATATTGGCTTGTTAGTTTATTTGTCAGTATTAGAAAATTGTATGGAAAGGGTAGATGAATCATATTTGGAAGAAAACGTAGTGGACCAACTTTGGAAAGAAGTTGAAAGTAGAGGTGATGGCGATATAAATAATGGCAAGGATGATTTGAAATTTCAATCAGCTTGGAAAGTTTTGATATCTATAGTCAAGCATAGGAAACTAAGAGAAGATGATGACCAAATTATCAAATTTGTGGATCGGATGATGGATTTAGTACTAAGTAATCAGACCAATCGAACCGTATGTCACTTTTCTTGATTTTCTTTTCTTTTCTTTGGGTTTTGTGTAACTAACTGAGCCTGTTTTTCATTTGTTTTAGCACTCTGAAAATGATCAAACAAATGAAATACTAAAAAAAGAAACACTTAAAGTAATGATTCAAACTATAAATGAAGAAATCAATTGGAATCATATCATCAAACGATTTCAAACCGAAAACCAATACGAAAACTTGATTGAAGTTTTAAAGTTTATAGAAAATCAAGATGAATTTATAAAAGTTTGTCAAATTTTAAATCAATTAGTTTTCGAAATTCAAGATTTAGAGGTGAGACAAAGAGTCATGATGGATTGGTTTGAAGTCGTTAGTCAAGTTGGATGGGTTGGACCTGTTAAATGGTGGATCAATCAATTTGGTGGAAGTAATGGAAAAGGTTTGGCTAAGTTGTAGATCAACAAAAAAAAGTTGGCAGGGGAGGCAGGGATGACTAAAAAAGAAAAGTCAATGTTTATTTATTGTGTATTGTATAATTGTATGATTTAAAGATAATCAATTTTGAGATTGAACATATATTGTAAGGCCTTGATGTTTTAATTGGATGAACCAAGACCTTTCTGATTGTCAAAAACTTCGAACGCAGACAAAACTTTTGCAAGTTCTTGGCTCATGTAAGTCCTCTCCTTTCTGAGGAGGCTTGAGGTGTAAATGTGTCTCTGATCCTATACCTGAGACATTGATGAGCATTTGATTCTGCTTAGTGAGAAACAGAGTATTGCAACTTCATATCTGAGCAAGTTTGACTGATTTGCCTACTTTGGTCATGTGTTGGAAAAGCTTAAATCAAAACCTTATTCCTATAAGTTCATCTAATTATATTCCTCACATCTCACCATTTTGAACTGAACAAACGATTACAATAATTGTAAATCTTTGGAGATTGAGTAAACTTATAAATTTAGCTACTTGAGCAATTTTTATAACAAAGGAAAGTCCGGTATTCCGTAGAAAATAAACAATTATAGGAGTTACAGAATCCAGCGTCTGTGAAATCATCTGAGAATAAATAAATCAAGATATCAGAATGGTTTAAATCCCGATTCCGCATCCACCTGGTGGACCATTGACTAGCTCAGATGCAGGTCTGATATTAACGTCCTTGATGTAGCTCACTCCCTAGAAGAAATTCACTCTAGTCAATACTGGTTCTGATCAAAAAGAAACAGTAATCAAATCATATATACCTCAAAATCTGTCAAGACACTCAATGTCTTTCCAAAGACGACTTGACTAGGTTGACCTTTCGAGTTGTCTTCCGCATTTTGAACGCAAGGCCTACCAAGGTACGCCTGACATTTGGCCGCCTCATCAGCAGTGAAAGGGACATATCCATGGCCTCCTATTTCAGTTTGGGCTTGCTCTGGGTAGTCTATAGAAAGATCTCGAAATAGGTTTCCTTCTGCTAGCATATGACCACCTGTAACGATTTCTAAAGATTGACCTCTGATATAATCAAGCAAGAAGATATTCAGTGAGAATAAATTACAAGGACTTGAAAGTGAATGGTCTTACCTGCCCTGGAAATGTACATTGTTGTAGCTAAGGGGTGAATCAGGTTGATTTTGTAGCTTCAATTATCTGACGCCACGGTTCATAACACAATTACAATCGAAAAGATCGATACTCACTAATGCAAATCGACCCGAGGCCCTGTAGTTCCACCAAGCTTTGGACTCCGTCCAGACGTTTGGTCAAAGCAACTATATAGGATTTCAGTACATTGAAAAAAGGGAAGATGGATTTGTTAAAGAATACTCAACTTATTGGCCATCGTGATGGTGTCCCCATGACCGGATAATAGTACAGTCCAGTAATGTTTACTGTATATTTTTAGTTCAAGAATTGAAAACTCATCAGACATCCATTAAAACAAGAATCTACACTTCATGTTCAACATTTCCCTTATGAATGAAAAATGAATGTGTGAAGAATTTTTTAAGAAAGAATGATCTCTTACGCATAACAATTTGATGACCATTCTGTTTTGCCTTGGAAGTGATTGTTGGACAAAGTGATTCCCACATTGTTCTCGAGGTCTGCGACGATCATTTGTCTTCCGATGTAGCTGAATGTACAATGATCAACCCATATCTAAAACATATTATGCGCGTCAGATCATGGCAACTTTCGCAATTGATTCAAATCTTCATCAATAATCACATTCGAAGCTCCGTTCATTACCAAGGCATCACCAGCCCATACCTATTTCGGATGTATCAGTATCTTGATGAACAGAAGCAATCGGATCAATTTATGAACCCAATGCTTACAAGGTGCGGATTGAGGTAGGTGATGTGGATGTTCTGTTAGGATGTTAGAATGAAAGAATAAAGGTCTCGTCAGTCATTTATGTAATCTTAGAATTTTAAAGATAACTTGTGAAGAACTGAATCTGTACCTGGATGATGATATTGTTTTGTCTGAAGACGAGGAATCTGATGGTAGCGAAGATTAGGATTTTTTTGTTCAAGTTGGTAGTACATTTGTTGAATAGAATACCACCTACCCCTTTCCCTTGATGATTCCTTTATTTCCAACACCTCGGAGAGTTTTATGACTTCCTATCGATATCTGTGTGGTGGCTGCTTTACGGTAGTGAACAGCTAGCGAGCGTCCCTATATATGACAGTACTTTCAACATCGCATCCTCACTATGCAACGCAGTTAGACATAGACTTACAGCCTCGCAATGTTGTGCGCACCAACCAACTAGGGACATGCCACAAGATGATATAGGGTCAGTCATGGCGTTCTACATTGCTGAAGACGTGTGAGAAGAGACTTACCAACATTCCTAGCGTGCTGAACTTGATTACCAGAAGAACAAGTTGGCCAAGGCGCACTATGGGTTTGAAAAAGAAGTGATAAGTGAATGACCAAATGACAGGTTGAATGTTTCACGTAGGCTTTTGATATAAGCCTGATCACGCTTGAGAGCAAAGAGACTTACCATCCTGTTTCAGTAACATTTCCCTCTAAATCACTAAAGTCGAAAGTTCGATCAATAAGAATCACTCTTGGTACAGAGTCCGCCAGCCATGACACGAGCTGCTCTAAGGAATTTGGAGTTTGTGCCGTAACATTACCACCACCGGTAGTTTGGGCGCCAAAACCGAATGGTTGACCCTGCCCTGAGCATGCGACAAAGTTAATCAAGAAAGCTACGAGAGAAATTGTACAGCTAATCGACCACATCTTTGTCCTAGGTTGGTATGATTTGAATCCAAAAACTTGCTGTGATAAATGTCCGAATAAAAATAATGAAGAAAATGAGGTTGTGTTCTTAAAAAGGATTGACTGTTAGAATAGCAAAGATACGAGAATAAAAAACTAAAGACGCTCAATGAAAGAGATGAAAAAGATCGTAAAGTAGACCGGAGTGAAGAATTGGTGAGATGAGCGATGCTAGAGAGAGAAAGCTACGTCGAGACTGGATGAAGTAATGATGAAGGAGGATGAACCTTTTAGTGTGTTGTGCATTAGACACGGCGAACTTTATATTCTGAGTATCATCGGGCTTCAAATTTGATCACACATACACTTCAAACTACTGCAGAATAAACATGTGGCGGCTTTCTTTCACTGCATTGGCCACCATCTGCCACTTGTAGAACTTGTATATAATTCGGGTGCGGACGCCGGAAATTGATCAAGCGCATCGGCTTGAGAATGGCCCGTGGCTTGATTAAAAAATGTAAATGACGCACCGTAGGCCGAGGGTCCCCTGGTGGAAGTTTTGAATTGACAAAGATCACTTTACATGGCTAGATTTGAGGGTTTTTCGTTATGTGTCTTAATCTACTGACTTTCAATCCTTCAGACCTCAATCGACAATCATTTACGGCTTCTTCCACCTTCTTTGTCTTCTGCGGTGTGATACGTATGTAGTAATGCTTACAAAAGACAACTTGTAAGGAAATGACTTGCCTAACTCGTAAAAAAACTCGCGTGGTGTGCGGCCACAATAAGATCAAAAAGGATGCCTAGATCTATCACCGGGGACAAGTATGTGTCCATGCTTGAGTGTGCACCGAGTTACTCAGGTTTGAATGACGGAATGTAGTTTGTGATATACATAATTTCATGATTTGATGTTGAGAGAAAATCAAACAAAGGCGACTTTGTAGGATTAGTTTTTGACAAAGGATATGTACCTCGGAGATGTGCAACTGAAGCCTTTAGAAACCTTAATCTGAGTATGCTGTCATTGGAATTTCACCACTGATCGAGACTGTAAAAATATGGTATTGAATGCATTTGTAGGCGAGTTTCACCAGGATGCTTTCTCTTTGAATGACTACGGGCATTAAGATCAACAAAAGGAAACAACTCGAAGCCTTATCTCGCTTGAAAAAACGTGCTGAGAAGATTCCAAATGCAAAACTGAATGTTAAAGGTACATATGTCAGAACATGGTCGGACCTGAGGAAGTTTGGGAACGTTCCCTAGATACTCAAGGAACATAGTTCCCAGGCCCGTTGCGGCAAATGAAATTGATACATACTACATACACACCGCATAAGCTTAACTAAGCCCCTCACGAGCGCGTTCGCCGCGCCCTCGAAGAGGGGCTTACATCGGACTCGCAATTTCTGGCGTGTGAGCTCCAAGAATTAAGTCCCCTTATGTTGTTTTTCTTACTTCTCCGCTTCACCTCACCGTAGAAAATGCAAAGCTTCTGGTGTATCTTTCTTTAGGATATGGTACATATTTTGGTATCAAACACATTGCCGTAAACTGAAAAGAAGGGCTCTGAATTTGTGATGTAACATTAGGGATTTGGTGCTTTGAAATTTCATACGTGGTGTTTTAGGTGGTCTTAGGCCATTTACAAGAGGACCTAAGGGCCATTTTTGGTGCTTTTAACACATTGCTCAAGCTGTGCAGGTCTGTCTTTTGCTCATGAAACTCATATGAGGTTGTGTACCATTTCATGAAGAAGGACATACTCGAAGTATTGCATTTTCTACGGTGAGGTGAAGCGGAGACGTGAAGAAAACAACATAAGAAGACATAATTCTTGGAGCTCACACGCCAGAAATCGCGAGTCCGATGTAAGCCCCTCTTCGAGGGCGCGGCGAACGCGCTCGTGAGGGGCTTAGTTAAGCTTACACACCGCATATGTCTCTATACGTCTCCCATGCTCCCGCATACATAGCCTCCGTCGACGCCGACGACGTGTTTTGCTTCGTCCGAGTCGCCGGTCATTTTGCAACGATCAATCAATGGTCCATCCAAATTGACAAGTACAACACGCCATTTCGACTATCAACATCATTCAAGCAGCATCGTATTCAAAATGACGCAGGATGAGTAAATTCTAATCTGATACTCTCTATCATCTTTCATGCTTATCTACAAAGGCCACAAATTTCAATAAATAGCTGATCGATTGTTCTCTTATTCTTCCCGATAACTTTTTAGCCCTTCACTCAAGCCTCGCCCACCTTCTCGAGTACGTAACACGACCACGACCACGACCACAACCAGCAACCCACGAACATATCGTCAGTTTCAATCCAAACCCGATTTGGCACGAACCATTTCTTATCATAGCTACATGTCAACACGTTGGATGTGTTGTTTTGCAGCTCCTAGCTCTTCCATTTTATAGATAGAGATTGATGATGAGTGTTTTCTTTTTGTTTGCAAGAGGGGTTGTTTTACAATTGGGAAGGTGGATTGAAGATTATCATGAGGTTTAAATTGAGATAGTCTTTGAAGAACTTGCTGTGTATATGTATGCCATTGAATGTGTTACTGGAAGAGGTCATTAGGAAGAAGCGAACGATGGCTGGTGCGCTTGGGAGACCTTGATGATGACTTGACCTTTCAGGGACCAGAAGTCCAGGAGGAGATGTCGGTGTCAACCTGTGTCGACCGAGAGCGGCGAGGTTCACACGCATCATTTGTCATGTTGTGTGACACGTCCTTAGGAATGTTCCTAAGGAGTGTTAAGGAACCTTTTTTTTGGGAACGTTCCCAATCTTCCGCGAGTCCGACCATGCCCTCACATATGTATGAGAGCCGGCCATAAAATTAAAAAAATATCCTTTTATCTTGTTCAGAAGTTCAACAAGTTGGAAATTCAAGAAGCAAAGTCAATGACCATAGTTTATCTTCCGCACCAAACACTTCCTTAAAGTCTTCTCCCTACCAGCCAGAGATTTGTTACTTCTCGATCAAGGTACTTTCTCCTTCACAGGCTTGGTTGACTTGTCCACGCAAACCGTTGCCTCACCATCAACCTGTCACGAAAGTTTATTGGAATGAGAAGATTTTCTTATTGAATCGCAGATAGTGATGAATTGGTAAAGACAAAACAACCCACAACACGACTCTGACAGCATCCGGCGAACTTCTTTTGTTTCCCGTCACAAGTAAAGGTTAAATCTTTTCCCTTTATTTTATCAGCCTCAATAGCTAAGATTGATCACCATATTGACAAATGAAAGTAAATGAGGTTGACCAAAGAAGGTAGAGAACTTGACATAGACATATGCACCTACCTTTTGACATGGACCTACTCCCGCTGGTTATCCCCAAGTTCGATTCTTTACCTCGGACATTGGCACAAACTCCCACATTGAGATCGGTGCCTGCCGTACATTGAAATTCATTGTATGTTTTAGTTTTATGTGCCAGGCAGGAGCAGACTAAGAGGAGGAGAATCGAAACGCTGAATATGGAGGAGGTGTAGTTCATCGTGCTGTAGGATTCCTTTTTCAAGACAGAGGGGGACTGATGTGATCGCCTTGAATTTGTGGTCAATTCCATAACAGTTCCTGGTATATAGGCATCGAGCAACCCCCTGAGTCCGTTTGTCAGGCCGCCAAGACTTTACCATTTATCCTTGAATGAGGTTTGTGACGGATTGTGATGAGGAAGCGCCGGGAAGCTGGTATAACTAGGATCACGCAGTCCGATTTGAAGCCATTTTCATAAACTCAACAATTCATCGCCGCCGCCACACGGAACTGCCATGAAGAACTTCATTGGGTTTACCATTTTTGTAATTTTCATGGATCCCTTATAAATTGATATGAAACATTAATTCAACAAATCCAATCTCGGCAGTGGCGAGGCTAGCTGAACACAGGCTTCACCCCCGCGCGTTCCCCTGAGCCTGCTGAGGGTGGGCTTGTGACTTCAAGTTCGCCCCACCTTCCATCAAAACAACCCATCATATGTAGAGCTCTATCTAATAAAGTTCCTATCCCTGAGCTTTCTGAATCTTTTGCTCTTGTCAGATTTCTTCATCTTCATAGCTTCTCAGGAGGCTCAATGTCTAAAAAAATCATTGTGCCAATTTCACATGTGATTCCGCTGCGGGTGCAGATTCACAATACCTCAGTACTTTGTAACATTTTGAATAGTCTCTCTGATAAACCATCCACATTTGTATGATTGATCTCCACAAAAATTACACTTTTTTAGTGAAGCCTGAAGACAAAGCATTGCTTTAAATTATTTCAAGTTTGAGGGATTATGTGTACAAGATATCTTAGAAAAATGTGGCAAGCTCAGATTTTTGATGTAGATGATTTCACACCCTCTCTTTTATGGATATGATATTGAAGATTAATCAAGCCTTTGAAAAATGTCCACAGCATTGGAATATCTGAGCTTCCAGAGCTGTGCTTTAAACATTGTCAATAAGGAATGTTATTGAACAAGGAACCAATGTAAAACAAGTGATAATGTTGTGTTACAGGTTGATTACATATAGTTTACATATGTACTTCAGTGCTTTTGCAATAGTAGTCAAAGAAAGAAGTAGCAACAATAACACAGAACTGTGGCTACCAACTGTAAAAGGGCTTGTAAAGGAGATTTATAAGGGCTTCTGAAGGTTGATATGGACAGATTTGGTAATTGTAAAGCTATTGTAACTCAAATTCAATTGTTTATTGTAAAGGATGAGGGACAAAAAACAAGACAAAGATCAATTGTTTATATACCTGTCAGAACAAAAATCAAGTGCACAGCCAGTATTAAACAACTACATAAAGGAAGCTACTGTGAACAGCACCTGTGAATAACTACCCAGTGATACATAGATAATCACATGTGACCATTACAATAAAATTTTGCATGTGTGATTGACTATTTTAGGATGTGTAGCTTTAGTATCTTATAACCCTGATTTAACTTTGTAATTCATTCTATTGCCACCTATCTTTTTGGTGTGTGAACTCCAGACTTCTGTTCTTGGAAGTCATCAGATGCCAAGGCAATCAATTTTGGATGAACAGCTACTGAGTTGGGACTGGATTCCCAATCCAACTTAGTTGCTTGTAGGATTACATGTAATTATTAGAAAGATTATCATAGAAACATATCCATTTCAGTTTGTAATGTGAGACTCAGGACTCTTAGGACTTAGAAGTTATTTGTTGAGATTAAATCTTTGACTTTTGATTTATGCTCAAAGTGAATAAGCATAAGTCTCTTTATGAGACTGGTCTACCATAGTAGATGTTTGCTCATCTTACAAATGCAAATGATTTTATATATACTATCAGTGATGTGGGGGTGGCCCCTGAGGAAAGAATGGTCTAAGACCACTGTGAACATCATTCAACTTCCCCAAGTGGGAAGGGGAAACTGATTAGGAGTATAGTTTGGCATAAAAGGGTCTATCACTGCACACCTGAGCCATGACACCCGCACTACATGTGTGCAGTAGGCTGAGTGAATAGGTGGCTACCATGTACATACAGGTTTGCTTAGTTATGTCCTCATCTGGATGGATGAATCATATGTAATACATACTGTAACTTGTTTTCAGCTTGCCAAAATCATTCCAAAGATTGACTACATACACTGAATCATAGTTTTGTTTTAAGGGTGTCACCTAAACTTCATGTAACACCATTTCTGCTACTGAAAAATGGCTACAAGAATGCTGCCTGAGTAGCCATGATGATATATGTAGTGGATTAAGGGTATTCAAGATTTGAGAAGTGGGCTCCAGAAGTGTCAAGAAGTGACATCCAGGGGAGAGATGCGGTAAGGACCCCGGAGAGCTCTTATCGAGGTGCATGATGTAAATTTTTTTCCTACAGTACACACACTTCACCACAGTTTACATTCATAAAAACTTCAACAGATCCCTTGCTTCTCCCTCAATAATGCCTAGCCAGAAGCAAAGCACTTTGTTGACTGTGAATTTCATACCTACACAATTGTGAAGAGTTTTTAATGTGGTGTAGATGCTGTGAAATACACAGCAATTCACAGCAAGCATAAGAAAATAAAATATTTTACATCATGCACCTCTACAGGAGCTCTCCGGGGTCCTATGCGGTATCAGTTTTTCTCTGAGACTACCTGAGAGAAGCAATGAGACTTACAGGTATAGTTTGATCCCGTTTTGTGTGGCGTGTTTTTTTTGCATGGCGCTTCCTCCTCTTTATGAGCCTTCCACTAACTACAGTTTAACATCTAGACATCCATTGGTCAATTTCATTGGTCAAAATCAATACATACAAAAGACAATTGATTCAATAAAATGCAAAATGAGAAGTCTTGAAAACCAGAAGTCATAAGCATTTTAGGTTGGTTGGAACAAAAAGACAAGTCGAAAAGAGGTGATATTGAGTCCTTTTTGTGAAGATTATACATACAAAGAGACATTTTAAAAAGATGATGACTGAGTTGTTTTTGACAAAATCAAGACAACACAATAGATAAAAACTTCTTACAAATTTTTTGGGTTAGCATTGCAACAACCTCTTGAAGGAAGCTTTGAGTGTAGAGACTTCAAGGTGTAACAGATAATCGGCCTCTGGCCCATTCTCTTCTATTTCAGATGAAACTGAGCCACTTGCTTTCTTTGAATGTTGTCTACAGAATAGGCAACAGTGTCCTTGTATCATCCATGTCATGATATCAATATTTCATTCAAAGTATCTTGCTCCAATGACAATACATTGTTTTTCTTGTATCAGTTTTGATTCCTACTTTAATTCAAAGTAGCTTGTTCCAATAACATTTTGTTGCTTTGTAAGTTGTTTCATTATCAATACTTTGATATGTAAGTGGTTGTAGCAATAAAACCCCCTTGACAATATTTCAGAGGGATTGGAGTGAGTTGGAATGTATAGATATAAGGTGCACATGGATGACTTGACAAAGATTCATGATTCTTGATAATGAGTTTGTCAAAGTGTTAACAGCTTCTATGGAGTCTTAATGATGAATTTGTTCAAGTCATCATACATATCTACCAGTTGCCACCAGTCTGTACAGACAGTGTACAAAAAGCCACCATCCGCTGTACTTTTTTGTTTGTCTCAGGATAGTCTCAGAGCAAGTTAGTCTCAGAAAAAGACTGATACGGTTACACTCCCACATCCAGAAGTTTTGAAGTTTCTTGGACATGCCTGAGAAACTTCTGGAGCTTCTGGAGCTTTTGAAGAACTTCTGAACTCCATAACCCTCATGTGTGTGTTGAATCAATTGACTTCTTCAAAACACTATGTACATAACATGTTCTTATAATGCCAAATGATAGGATCCATCTTTAATTACTTCCTATCTGAACCACAAAGCTCTGGATATGATTTGAAATCAATCTTGATACAATCTGAAATCAATGTCAATACGCTTTGAAGTTGACTTCTCTTTGACCAATCAGACAAAACCAAAATGAGCAACTATCACTTTTGATAAACTCTATTTCTTTGTATCATTATCTTTTGAAGTCTACTTCTCAAAGATATAAAACCAAATGCATAGATTTTTGCAGGGAAAAAAAGATTGAAAGAAAATCGACAAAAAAACCAAAAAAAAAATGTTTGTTATGTTGTAGTTATGATCAAATTCTTTTGATTTTGATTAGAAAGGAAAAGAAAGGGGTCTTGAATGTGATTGCAAAAAGGGAGGTTTTCTAAAAATTTTGCGCCCAAATGAGCATCTCCACTTGATGGGGCTCTCAATGTTACAAAGAAAGCTCCAGAAGTGTCACTCAAGAAACTTCTGGAGCCAATTCTGGCTGCCACTTCTTGACACTTCTGGAGGCCACTTCTCAAATCTTCAATACCCTTATTGTTGGGACAATTTTATAAATGGCAAAAACATTACATGATGTATCACATGTGATTTATTTAGTCAGATGAGCAGACAGCTGAGTAGATATGTACACGTCCCCACGCCTAGGATTTGTAATCATCGGGTTTGCAACAGGCCCCGGCCCCGCCGCTGCACTACTTGAATGATTGCGTAAACCACTTGGAGGGGACTGTACATGATAGGCAACTATTAGCTAAGCCCACTGCACACAGGGAGTGTGCGTGTGTGTGTTAGGGCTCAGGTGTGCAGTGATGGATCCCCTCATTAGAAACTACACTTTTATTCATTTTCCCCTTTGCACTTGGGGAAACTAAATAATGTTTACAGTGTACACATTTTCTTTGTTCTTGATTTTGTACATATCCATTATATATATCTCAAACCTCAACTTCATTTTCTTTTCAAAAAAACCAATCTTGACATCCTATAAATTAAAATACAAAAGAAAAACAATTCAATCCAATTCTTATTCAAAAAAACAAAACAATCAAATCAACTATTCAAAAAAATTGTTCTTCATTAAAAATCTTATTCAAAAACTTCAATTTTAATCCAATATAAACCCAAACCAATTCCCCCTCAAAAAATCCCAAATATATTATGTAAAAAAATAACCCCAACATGCACACAACTTTTCAAGTAATTAAACAAATCATATCTTTTTCCAAACCTTAATCATTCCATCATCAGCACAACTAACCAACCCATCCTTCCAAAAATCAATTCCACAAATCTCTTTCAAATGAGCATGATCATCTAAAACCTGAACTCCATCTTCATCTTGATCATCTTCTTGATGTCGATTTAAATTCCAAATTAAAACTTTACCATTAGAAGAACCACAAGCTAAAGATTGATCGTCAGAAGAGATCGTTAATTTTAAATATAATGATCTTCCAATTAAATCTAGATTTGAATAAGATGGTAATGAAGAATTCGTATCTCTAGATAAATTTAATGTATCATGAGTTCTAATACTAAACAAATCCGATTTTTCGAAAAAAAAAACAATCAAAACAAATCAACAAAAAAAATGATCAAGTTTTTTCTTTTTCTCTTTGTCAAGTAAGTAGAGGATCAAGGAGGTGAAGTTTTTTTAAAGACTTACATACTATCAGTAGATAAAGAATAAAGTCTAGCTCCATCATTCGATGAAATTAAAGAACTAATCCCATGAGCTCTTTTGATGGAATTCGATTTAAGGTTCAATAAACTGAAATCATATGATTCTTCAATTGGAATCGGATGAACTTTAGAACTATATGGAGTTTTCCAACGTAAATCCCATAATTTAATCACACTATCAAACTCAAAATCAAAACCAAATCAAACATCAAACATCAAAATGTGAATGAATTGCGACTCAAAAAAGAAAAGAGATTTTGGGGAATAGGGATGAGTTACCTATTCGCACTACCGGAAGAAAAGATTTGTCGATCGAGATGGGTTGACCAAACTAATGAAGTCACCGAAGGTAAATGTATACCTTTTTTACGTTTTTTACCTTTGAATTTTTCATCATGAGCATTTTTGATAGTTAAAACAGGCGAATAAATTGGAGAATCTATTCAATCAATCAAAAAATAAGAAGTCAATCTTTAGAGAAAAGAAAAGAATTTTTTTTAGGAAGGAAAGGATGAATTACCAAAAACACTTTGATTTTCAGATGTTCCAATGATTCTTAAATCCCATAATTTGATACACCCACTTCTACCACCCGTGATGATTAAGTTCGAATCGAGATTTGAAAATTCAACTGATTTAACCGTACCTTTCTGATCATCTAAAGTAGACACCAATTCACCGGTTTCAAGATCAAAGATTTCAGAAACCCTACCACCCGAACCTGTTGCAATAAATTGATCTGTGGGTGAAAACTTTAATGTAAAGAGACTATTTTGTGATGCTTGAATTGATTGAATGGGTGGTGATTCTAGAATAAGAAAACAAAAGATCCGAGTCAGTTTACAAGATTGGTGAGGGGTTTGGATTAGAGTTGTAGGAAAATCGGGTCACCTGGTGTGATGGATTTGAAGTCATTAGGATTATAAAATGATATGTTTCCCATCGCACTACCAACAGCCAATAACCCACCCCTTTCACCACTTTTAGCCGCTAGAATTCCCCACGAAAAATCAATGCAATCAATCCATCAATCAAGAATCCAAGGATGTTTTCATCCGATTTGAAAATTCAAAACCAAAAAAACAAACGAACCATGATTAAACCCAAGACTATAAGGAAACTCATAACCAGCTTGATAATCTTCATTCCAAAGCATAAACTCATTCAAGAAACCTAATCTAAAAGACTTAAGCTTGATAGGTTTTCTTAAATCATCATTCGATAAGAGATCCTTTGATTTCTTCCAATTCAACTTTGATCTTCTTAACCAACATTGATCTTGATCTTGAATACAATTCAATAACTTTCTTCTTTTTCGATCTCTACCTCTTTCTTCATGATCAGTTTCTAAATCTTCACTCTTCAAATGTTCGTCTTCCTCTTCTTCTTCGTCTTCTTCTTCTTGGGTTTCTTCATCTTCTGTTGTTCTAGTATAACTTAATTCAGAATAAGAATAATCAGGTGAACTTGTTCTTCTTTGTAAACATTCTTTGATGGTGATTTGTTTAAATTTAGGATTATAATTCGATTGAAGATCGTCTGATTTTAAATAATAATCTGACTTTAGTTCAGGTTCATCATCATCATCATCTAAATCTGATAACTTGGGTCTGAATGAATTGATTTGTTGATTTGGAATTGAATTGGTTTGATTTGTTCTTGTTCTTGTTGTTCTTGTTCGTGTTGTTGTTGTTGTTGTTGGTATTGAATCTAGAGTGTTTCTTGATGAAGAAGCAGTTGAAGTTGAATTGGTTAAAGTTGAACTTGAACTTGAGTCTGTCATCCTTTTCTTTTTTTGTTTTGGTTGAAAGTGTTTCTTTTAAAATTTCAATTCATTTACTATCAAACTGCATTCAACCAAACTGCAGTCTATCAAACTACATTTCAAAGCTAAACAACTCAGGCCCTTTCACCAATTCGATTCACTCTGATCATTCGTCATCTTCAACTCATCAATGGCCATAAATAGGCTTCATTGAACTTTATTGAGCCTTTCTCTTCTCAATCATCCTCACACTAACACTCATGCTCACGTTGTAAATCATAAACTAATCTTTTAAATTACATTTCAAACCCTTCATCTCTTTCACACCCAACCAAAAAAACCAAATCATTGAAAAACCCATCATGTAAAGCTTGTGTGTTTTGTGTTTTGAATTCTAAACATCTAAAGTGATAAGAAATCTTTCACTTCAGTTTCACTTAATTTTCTAAACACAGCCTTAGATCCATCTTTACGTTCAACAGTATCAGCTCCTACTCCCACCGTACCAATCACTCCAATCTCAATCGTCTTTTCCGTCATTTGTCCTTCGAATCCTTCTTTAAGTGTCAAAATTGCCGTATGAATCGCGTCATCTAATGAAAGATCATCATTATATCTAAACGTCCAAACCAAAAATCAACTTTAGCTTATCAATTTCAAACTTGAGTTTTTTTCTTTTCACACGGGCGGGGGGCTTTTGTTTACCTTTTTTCTAAAAATGTCTTTCCATTCACCATATTCTTGCCAATCGCACTGGCTTTCCATGGCCAAAAACTTCCACTTGGATCTACTTGATAAAGTGTTGAACCTCTTTGTTCATCCCATCCTGCTATAAGTAATGAAACTCCAAATGGTCTGACACCTCTATCGGAACAACCACCAAATACAAAACCAAAACCATTAGTTTTTCTTTCATCAATCTTAGGAACCAAGAGAAATTGTGGTACCCTGATTGAGTAGCTTCTTGCATTACAGTAGCGATTTCTTGAGTTAATAATCTTGTAGGTGGATATTCACCATAAATCTTCATTTAAAAATCAATCAAAATCAATCCAAAAACTCAAAATCAACAACGTGAATGAATTGTTTTGTTTAGAAACTTAAATCAAATGATTTACTTTCCAATAAGATTGAGCAATTTTTCTAGCTCTAGTCACTAAGATCCTATAATCAGGTCCCATACCTTTTTTCAAAATCACCAAAAAAATCAAATCAAATCAATCAGTAATCAAAACTTAATCCTTTTTTTGTTTGTTCCGAGAAAAACGTTTATGAATGAATTTCTAATTTACCTGAATAAACCATTCCAATATTAGGACAAATACTTGTAACTTTTTCAATCATACTATCATCAACCAAAATTGAAGAAGTTTTCTTTTCGGTTGCAATGACTACCCCATTTGTAGCTATATCCCCCCATAATAAAAAAAACAAAAAAAACAATCAATGACTTTTAGAAGATGAATGATATAAAAAAGAAGTAAATGTTTCTAACCTTTAATACCAAGACTTGAAGTACCAGCCGAAACAGCTGCTAAAGCGTGTTCGATTTGAACTAATTTACCTGAAGGAGAGAAAGTGGTAAGTGAGAAACTATACGATCCACCTGATGCCATTTTTTGAGAAGGTTGATTCGGATGTTTGAGGTGTGGTGAAGTTGAGGTTTGGTTTAGAAAGTCGATCGATGACGAATGGTTTGATCAGATCAGATTACACTCATTGGAACTTGAAATCGCATACGTAACCTTATGCGTTATGGTGTAATAAAGGTTTTTGAGGCTTTGAACCCATACCTGGACTTTCAAAACTGATTGTGCATTTAGCCAATGGCAAGACTTTACAAATTCTAAACTTCTTCATTTCAAAGAAGCTGATGAAGAACCAATTGAATAGTATGAGCGCGAAATGGACATCGTCACTACACTTTCCTTTCATTTCCTTTAAAAAAAACCTGGTCAATCAAAACCCCATTTAAAGGGTTTTTCAAAAAAAATGTAATTTGGTTTATGAACCACTTGGTTAAAAAGGTGTTTTTTTCACAAGGAATGCTATATATATATATATATATTCTTTAGAATCAAATATCAAACCCTGATTCTTTGAAAACATTTTTCTTATAACCCTTCATTAACCTTATCAACGAATCCATGTATGTAGGATCCCAGATAGCCAAATCTAAGTGCCATTATCTTGTTGATTCCAAAATGTGTGCCTCACACCAACTATCAAGTTGTGTGACCAAACACTCATCAACATGACACAGATTTTGTCATCAGTTTGAGCTTTGAGATGGTCCTGGGTAGAACCTGAGAGTCTGATGGATGGTTGGTTAGGTTTTCCACAAAGTAGGTAACTAGTAGCAAGGATCAAGAAATCTCACTTGTTTCAATTGGGGCCTAGTTTTTTCAAAGAAGCCAAATTCTACCAATTTATTTTTGACAATTCATCTATCCATTATCATTCATGATTTAAATAACTTTCCATACTTGTTCATCAATTAATCAAAGATTTCATTAAGATCAAAATTGATTTTTTTGGATACTTTCTACACATCTTCAAAAAAAGAATCAAGATTTAATTCTTAAACTAATCTCATTTATGTTTTGTTTTTGATCTAGAAAACATTTCATTTTAGCTCTTCTTTTTGCTCATGATTTCTTAAATTCACCTTGGAATTAAAGTTCAAAGCCTTTCATCAAACTAATCTCAAGACCCATTCACTTTTTTTGTTTTGGTACACTTCAAAAAACTTGAATATCTTCAAGTAATCTGAATCTCATCACATTTCTTTATTAATAGTAATACAAAGAAAAACTTATTGCCAAGAATAATACCATCAGTCATGAATCTCTCCAACAATCTCTCAATCAATCATCTCAATGGCTCTCAAAACTTGCCCTACAAGTTTCTAACAATTGCACATTTTTTCATTCTTCACTGTACTCTAAAAGGTAAACAAATATGTATGATGGGTATGTGGTGGTACGTAGAATCAACAAAAGTTAAGAAAATTCATCTTAACTTGATTTGTATGAAAAAGCAAATAATATGTCAATCTTAAGAGGGATATGGTTTCTTGGGAGTAAAGATGATCATACCGTGATACGAAAAAATCAATTTACTTTCAGTTTTCTTCTTAAACTATTTCTCATTTGCTAAATTTACAACCTTGGGTAACAGAAGTCTTTGGCTTCTTCAAAAGGCGATAAAGACCCTTTTCTAAAATAAAAGAAACACAAGCAGGTTGCCTCAACATGTATGATACCAATAAGCAAAGAATGATCAAAGTTGATGGAAGCTTGAGATGAAAGCTTGTCACTTCAAGTAATGTTGATCAGAAAGCATTGTTCTTAGTCATGGTAATTTCTGGCCAATGGCAACTTGAGTGTATTGTTATGAGCAAAGATGCCGTATTAGATAGTGACATTGGAGCAAGTTCACTTGTGCTGGCCTAAAGAGGTATTAGTGTGCTGTAAAGCCAGTTGGATGCGAGTAAGGGGATATAGACCAATGAGTGGGATGTGCACAGAGCAGTAAAGTGTGAAATCTTTCAGCGCCTAATGCCTCCAATCAATCGCGCTGGCAGCGGTAATCGAGAGGACAACATATATATAGATTTTTCTGGTTTTATCATCTTTCGGTCATATCAAACTCACAAAAGAACAATGGGTTTTATGATCACAGAGGTGTATATCATCTCATCTCCATATAAAAAAAAAAGTACACGCACAAAACAAAATTGAAAAGGAGTTGAGCAACACACACACACACAAGAGTAAAAGGCGGGGGGGGAAGACAAAAACCTCATTAAAAAATCAAACTCATCGTAATATACACATGAGAAAAGCCCACAAGACAAAAAAAAACCATCTTAGGCTTCAGTAACCCACAAATCTCTCCTCACGAGCTCGAGCAGCTGCCATAAGTTGTGCAAGGCCTGGTGACATCATTCCATGATGAAGTCCAGTTTCTCCAATGTCCAAGTATTGTTGTTGAGGTTGAATCATCGTGTTCTCAAAGATTTGAGGATGGAATTGAAACTGGGTAGGGGTAGGTGAAGGCGAGGGTCTGGCACCGAGAGCCTTGATGGCCCTTTTGCGAATGCGAGTAGCGAAATTTTGATTAGTTAGTTCGGCCTCAGCTGCTGGACCTCTGGGTTGTCGGACGGGCATCGCACCGAGAACTACGGCCGGTAAAGAGTTGGAAACCGATCTAGCAGCGGGTGCACGGGTCGTGTTGGAAGCGCTACCAGGTGGCGACTTGGATCGTACAGCCCGATATAATAAAGCAGGAGGGGAGGCAGCCGGGGTCGAGGCAGCGCTTGCAGGTGCTGGCGAATTAGTGGCGGTGGCAGTAGGTGAAGAGCGGGCAGACTTCTCAACACCACTTTGCTTGGGACTGCTGTTCGTAGATGAGGCCGATCCGGGAACGAAGACAGAGGAGAACGGGTTTAGTTTTGGAGGAGCAGTGGTGTTGACTGAAATAGCAGACTTCGAAGCGGCAGGAGCGACTTTGGCCGCACTGGCTTTGACTACCTCGGAAAACTTTTTCTTGGGGGGAGTAGCTTTGTCTGGCTTCGATTCACCTTCGTGATTGTCACACTCAGAGTTTTGAAGGGAGCGAGTGGTGAACGAAGAGAGAGATCCAACGGTGGAAGCAGAGGAGTCGGAGTCTGTGTGTTGGTGAGACTTGCTCGTGACTTTGGGTGAGGTACTAGCTGGGGTGATGGTCGCAGCAGCCGACGAAGCCAAGACTGGGAAGGCTTCATCCGGTTTGGAGAAGACCAACGCAGGGGGAGTCAAGGATTGACCGCGATCAGCCGATCCTCGTTGGACATGAGAAGGCAAATCTTGCAAGAGGTCATCTTCTTCTTGCTCGTTAGGATGAAATCGAGCATAAAGCGCATCAGCTTCGGCTTGTTGTCGTCGAGCTAAAGCACGTTCAGCAAAGATACCGCCCTGAGAGTGAGTGAAGTTGAGACGACCACCGGCAGGAGCATTTCGAGCGGCATGAAAACCACCACGAAGTTGTTCGGCCTGAGCCTGAGCTTGGGCTTGTTGATGAGCCCGGACCTGGCCCACCATAATTTGCTCTTGAAGACTGTAGAGGTAAAAGCCAAGTATCAGCGGGACGTTCTAAAATGATAAACTCATGAGGCATGTGTACTGACGCTAAATTCTGAAGTCGCATTTGCTCGAGTTGAAGGTGCATCTCAAGTTGAGCCTGTTGCTGAGCAAACTCAAGTTGCTGTTGTTGATACAGAGCAGCTTGAAGTTGTTGCTGTTGATACATATTCATAGCAGCAGGTGCGTAGCTGGACTGTTGTTGAGATTGCCCTCGACGAAGTCCATGGCCATAGGCATTGTGATCCGAAGCGTAAGACATCGAATCGGGTGCAGGTTGGTTGTTGTTGGAAACAGTGTAGTAAAGCTCGGTTGACATGATGGATGTAAATAGCTGGTAGGGTTGAGGGCCGAAAGGCTGATGAGCGAATCAATCGATGGAGCAAATGCAGAAAACAGCGACAAAAGTTTGTTGAACAGGCCAAAGGATGATAAGTTTGAAGTGAAGCTGGTAAAAGAATGAAGTGATAGATGCAACAGGCAAATCAAAGATTTCAATGAGAAACAAAAAGTGAGATTAAGACAACGTTGGTTGGTTTCGATAATTGAGTGTTGAAAGAAGTATATCAACTGCGAAAGAAAACGAGAACAAAGGAGAGTAGATATGTGACGTCTAATAAAAAAAAAGTAATAATACGACCGGAGAGATGATTTGAAAAGCCGTTGGTTGAAGAAGGTACAGAGATCGATTGAAGTTTGATGGTTGTTGGCGAATGAACACAATCGAAAGAGTCCACAGGGATTAGTGGTGTGCGAGTTGGAAGATAGACGAAGATTGAGAAAGAACCAATGGAAGCGCAAGGTTGAGCTAGAGCGAGGTAGCTGAAGACAATCGGAAAAAAGGAAAACAAGAGAGATGAGTGGGTTTTAATGAATCAAATCAGATGATGTAAATAATAATAATGAAATTGGTGAAAGGATCGAAATAATATTTTTTGTATTGTATAAATGAAGAATAAGGGAGGAAAATCAGGTTGAGAGCTGAAAAAGGGTAAAGGAGTCGAAGTAAGAGGAGGAAAGGGGAAAATGAAAAAAAAAATGAGATGATGAATTTATATCTGTACCAAATTTTTTAAAAAAAAAAGAAAACTATTTTTCAGTTTAAAATCGCACTAAAACAAGGTCAAGTGAGTCTCGATCAGGCTGTAGTTCAAATTTCAAGCGGATTTGATTTGAGGCGCCGCCGCAGAAGTTAGTGAAGCACACACAAAACAAGTCGCAATCGAAGGAGATGATTGATAGCTGAGAAATCTTAACAGGGACTGGGAAAATTAATTTAAGATGTAAAAAAAAAATTAGAAGAAGGGAATCAAATAGAGAATGCAGTAGAAGATTGAATTCAATAGGATGGGTTTGAAATTCAACCAAGTCTCAACAAGTCAATCAAGGTTACAGTAATACAGCTTACAAGTCAACTGTATGTAAGAATGAGTTTAACTTCTGTTGTCCTGTAAAAAGGATTACTAAGCTTCTGTGTATCTATGGACTAACTTGGATAGATGGATGTGATAAATCGAGATCTGATTCTTAGAAAGAAGGGCGAAGTAAAGAACTTGAAGGAAACGGTGGGGTGAGCAGTGTGAAATGATAAATGCAATAAGAACGTGTTGGGACGGTTTGAGTAAAATCAAGTTTATATTTGGATTAAGTCTTAGCTTAAGCTCAAAAAAATCATGGAAAATTAATCACATCGATCAAAGTAAATGCTGGACGGATCCAGGACAGTTCAGATAGATCATGAACTTCAAATCAAAGAATACAAAGCAGATCTAGTCCGGTGATACATTCCAACTTTTCTGTTTGAATGAGTTGTTTAGTCATCACAAATCGGGCTTATAAGTCCTGCTTCAGAACGTCTTGCCGTGGCTGATGAAAATCAGCCTCATTCCGCGGTCAGCGCAAGTGATATGAAGCGATCAAGATACCAAATAAACTGATGGATGCATATAAAAGACGAAAATTGACATAATCATGGACAGAAAGGATGCAAAACTAACGTTGAGACTTACACAATCAAGCCGATAAAGGTGAAAAATTGATTCGATCAAACCGATCACAAATGTTTAAAGCTAAAAAACCAAAGAGAATGATTGACTATTGAAGTAGAGGGTAATAAGGAGGTACCATGAGCATCACATCAAAACTAAGTACTATCTGAAATATACTCCAAGGTAACCAAATCACACACACCTCTATTTGTTTTTCTGATGAAGTCCAGGCTAGTTAGGGTTCTCAAGGGCCGTTGTGTGAAGCAAGTTAAATCAGGAGAAAAAGGACCGGCCTTTCGTCGTTGTCTTGGAAGTAAAAGCCACAGAAGAACAAAGATGAAAGTAGGGTGTTTGTTTGGTTAAAGTGAACGAAAGTGAGCAACACGCAAGGGTTTGAGGTACAAGTAATCTTCTTTTGGGTCGAATTCTGAGTCTTGAAAACAGAAAGGATAAAAAGAAAGGAAAATGAAGGATGATTTTAAGATGATGAGATATGATCAAGAACAATAATGTGGTTCTCTATCTGGTTTTCTATCAAAATAGCAAGTTGATAGCTCTCGCGTCAAGACGGATACGCCTGTGAGAAGTTGAAAATTGCAATCGAGCTTGAATCCAGGGTTTTCGAGGCAATCGATCGCTTAAACTTCGTATGTACTGATGATGCTCAAGAAGTCAGATTGGGGTAAGAAAAGAATTAGACTCGAAGCTTACAAGAGATATATATGCAATCGAAGAACGAAGCTGACATGAAACCTATATGCAATCGAAGAAGATTATCAACACCAATAACGTTGCATCACGCCTTGGTGAAGATGAAATGAAAAATGATGGTGTACGAATTCTTCATGGATTCCAAAGGCAGCAACTGTAGACTTCTATTTTTAAAAAAGTCCATCAAGAAGTCGGTTGATAGGGGGACTAATGATCGTAGTGCGTCACCACTTCATCACTTTCACCGATCAAATTGTCACCAAGCGATACTGAACCCTTCAAAATGGATTGTGTTAGCCTGGACAGCTATGCCAGACCAAATAAACTTTCAGCTGGAGTCAAATCGTGAAAGAGAATATTTCTTCACCTCACTTATACATGTTTGGGAGTGCCATGAGATGACATGATTGGACCAAGAAACCAGTCCACCAAGCCCCCAATCCCGGGTGAAGAGGACCATTTGATGTTCAGTACCATGGTATTTTAGTCTTCAAAGGCGAGGCCCTCTGAGGCTCAAGGTACACAGACTCAGTGCGTACCACAAAGATCACAATCAAAGGGGAATCTATCTTGCTAAGCGCATCTCCAACGAAGCTATCAATTCCCAATCAAAGTGTATATGATCCTTTGACCTCGAAAAGCGGAACAGTATGATCCTTCTATGACTCTGACAAATCCATAAATTCTCGTCATTCACTCTGCCAAGGTCACCAGTCTGGGATACTACAAGCTTTGGATTCGGTTGAAAAGCCATTCCTGTTGGTATACTTCAAGGTTTTAGGTATGCAGCTGCTGAACCGCTAGAAAAGCCTGCATTTCACCACATCTTGGAAGGGAAGAGACTTTGGCCTATCGCCACGTACCTTTTGGTTTTTAATTCCTTCCTTGTTTATTTTCTTGCTATGGGTGCCACTGCTAATCATGGGAGATATGTGCCAATTGATATCACTGGAAAAATGGCCATATTTTCTTTGCTTTACCAAAGCACACTTTGAATATGATGTGATAGAATGGGTCAACAAGCACCCTTCGCACAACGCTTTGCTCGAAAGCCTTAGATGTAAAATGACAAAGTCAACCTTCAATATTTATGGATGGTAGTCCAACAGTTCAAACTAGCTGAATATGCACCTTCAAGGGTTTTTTCTATGGACAAATACTGGTTGGATTCTAAAAGTTGATTCACATATGATTCTTGAGATCTAGTTGTCCAAATATATTGAGATTGAGGAAGTATGGAGAGAACCTTCCTTGAAACTACTGCAGTAGTCCTCAAGACATGAGAGAAGTCCCTATACTTTTTAGAAATTCACAAGACGATGTGTAGTGAGAGTCACTGACTTTTTTGCGTAGCTTGACTGGAGCCACATATGCGCAGGAAAAAAGTTGACTACACGCTGTTTGGCTACTGCGGCTTGAGTGCTATGTCAGCACATGAACCCCATTTCTGGCGCAAGTGAAGGGCCTCCAGAGGCTAGTTACGAGGGTCAACACCTCAAGGTGCACCACCTTTTCTTACCTCCAGACCTCTACACAGAAATCTTGAACTACCAATTTGTCTGTGGACCCGTATTGAACACAGTTGAAGAGTCATTGGGGCCTTGCATCTGGTTTATAGTCTAAATATGAGATCAATTATTGTATCCCATAAACTTATAAATGCCTTGGAAAATGTCAGGACAAGGAGTTCTCAAGAGGCAGTACTCTTTGAGGCTTGAAGATGGTTTGTAGTCTATTGGCCAAGGTTTGCTCTTCAAACCTATCATTCATCTGCATTACAAATTCTCCCTCAGATCAAGCTTTTTTACATACATCCAGCCATCAAATGATCAGAGAAGGCTATAGCATCACAAAATCACGCTGTGCTGGGGGACGAGTTAAAGCTAACCATATGACCGACACATAGAGCAGTGTAGAGATGCTCTCGTCGGTCGTGGACTCACTGCACTTTTAGATAGACCTCTTGTTGATCTTGTCGAGAAGCATAATCTACTCATTTTCACCCAGATGGCATAGTTTCTTTACCATTAGTCTGAGTCATCTTAGTTTGAGTTGAGCTTTTGATCCTCATATCTACTTTTGACAAAACCTCACAATTGATCTGGATACTGTTTGATTCGGCCCTAGCTTATCTTTGCCCATATTTTTTACTTGCAGTATGATTCATGAACCAATTCGAATGGAAGGTGTTGATGCTTTAGTGAGTCTTGCCTGTAGGCTCTTCCTTAAAACCCCCAACTTCAAGCCGTTAGCAAGAGGCTCATCACTTGTAATCCACCAAGGGGTATATTTAAATATGTGAAATGCATAAAGGACCTTGTGCAGCATTTGTCAATTCACACAACCCCTAGACTGATGTGATGATGTCCTCAGCACAGGTTTGTGGGTTTGTAGGAGTCTGGAGTGGGACATGCATATGCATGATCTTTTGATATGCTTAAATCGAGTTTTGCTTATAGCTGAAGTTCTGTTTGTTTCCACTTTCAACCCAGTTAAGGTCATCGTCCAGTTCCGTCTATTTCCTTTCAATCCTTCACGTTCCACATGTCTTTCGGTCGTCCTGGAAATTTAAAGTATGTGTCACTTACGAACAAGAACTACATCTTACTTGGACAGCATTTCTCTGATGGCTCTCTAACATCATGTTTGTTTCTCCCCAGAGACTCGTTCACAGCCACACCTCCCGATCGAGGCTCTTTTCCACTCGATCACTTTCATGATTGTTCTTCTTTCATGAAAACCTACCTCGACTGCCTCAAAACTTACCAACAAAACCAAGCTAAATGTCGACTAGAAAGTAAAAACTACTTAGGATGTCGGATGGAGAAGGGATTGATGGCACGCGTGAATTGGGAAGATTTAGGTCTGGCAGACGTTCCTGGTAATGGTGGGATGTCGGAGGACAACAAAGGGGTCAGAAGCAGTGCAGCAGATTGATGATTATTATCATTGGATGCCCCATGCATAATCTAGATTCACATGATGGGAATTGAAGAGAGGATCAACAAAAGTCTATCAATCAAGGACCCATGATACGTCATCTCGAATTGAAGCCTTGCGACCCGAAGATCTAGAGTTGTGATTAGCCCTTGCGTACTCTGAGTCTCGGACACACGAAATATTGCCTTCGTCCTCTTTATAGCAATACTAGGCACGCTTGCACCTTCAGGACTTCTGAAAGTGGTGCACCTCACTCGACTCGGCTGATATAGAGAACTGGGTAACAGTAGGAGGAAAATTGAGCAACAACTCAAACAGGTTTATGACACGTTCTGACCACCGCCTACATACCATTGTTCCCCCGTACAAATGCATCACCATAGCTATTCCGCTTAATCCCATTCACATATTCTTCCGTGTTCTCGAGCGCAATGTTCATGTAACCATCCAAGCAGGAGAGAATGCCTGAGGTGTCGGTCCAAGGAGTTGCAAGTGATGAATGAGTACATATCAGCGTTCTGTTTTTTCGGATTTGGATACCAATTGAAACCACAGCATATCAAAGACACAGCTAAAGAAAAAAGACCGACCACGATAGTCGACACCACTGTTCAGCCGCACAACCACTTCGTGACCAACGACTTGCTTCAAGAAGTCAGCGGGAGTACCCCCCGTTAAAGTGGTGGTTGCGTTGGTGGATTCTTCATTAGTCGAGCCGTTTGCGTCCGCCATTGAGTGCCGATGGAGTGTGCTTAAAGTACAGAAATATCACCGGTGACCCCAGAAACATTGAGGCGACCGGGTTTCCATGGCTCTCGGTACTCATCTGGACGGGCGGACGACCCGCTGTATCACTGATGCGAAGCCGGTCCATGTGGTTACATGACGCGCACACAGTTCAGGATGGGGGCGCAGCCTTGAAAAAAAGGCGCGCCCTGGCGCGTTTTTGTGAAAAAGGGCGCGTCTAGGCGCCACTGGCGCCTTAGGCGCAGCCTTTCACCGCGCGAAAATGAAAAAAAACATGAAAAAAATGCGAAAAAAATCCATGGAATATACATATTTGTTGCTGATAAGGTGGAAGATGGATTGTTTTGCTCACCTTGTTTCCGAGACGTTTAGGCGCGCCCTGCGCCCAGGCGCGTTATTTTTTTTGCGCCCCCATCCTGACACACAGTACATTCGAGAACAGTCAGTTCAAAGTTGGCAGCTCAGCCTCTGGTCAGTCTTGAGCTCATACAAAAATATGACTTGTTTTCAAGAAACTGTTCAAAATAACGGGCCACATATTCCCATTTCCATGAATGACTTTGGCCACAGGCAGATGCTTCAGATCCATGATGATTCTTTGTACATAGAAAAAAACCTTGTTGCATTTTGAGAGGTTATCATCTATTGTCACAATTCTTTGAAGAGCTATGAAAAACATGATGAATCTTGCCTCTGTTCTATTAAATTCTGTTGTAATGATCTAGCTTGAAGACAAAGCTAATCCCTGGATGAATGTGAGTTTCAAAATCTTGTTCATACAGAGTGATAGATTTGATGAGAGGAATCCAACATAACTTATGAACAGCGCACTGCAAACATAAGTGAAGAGTAAACAATATCATAAATAACATCATCACAAATATTTATGTGACATGTGGATGGGTGAAATGTTGGAGTAAATTGTGGACTGGCAAGCCCCTGGTAGATGGAATACCTAAAATCATCAATTTCAGTCTGTTCAATACCAGATAAAAATAAAAAATCTGAAAACTTATGGTTCCATACACTTTTCATCCCTATGCTTTGGGGCCTTGGTGATGTGGTCAAACAAAAATTCAACTCTCGTACCCTACATGTTCAAAAACTGGGTTTTAAGTGTTTTGAGACAATAATTTTTTGGGGGGGCAAAAAATGCAAAAATCTTGTTTTTGGGGATATTCTGATAGAAGCTGATTGGAATTCATATTTGTTTTCATGTTGTACTTGTAGATAATCAAATACAGCCGTTGTAAGAGCTATCGGCAGATTTTTAGATCATTGTGTTGTTGCCAGATCTAATGTAGAGGTCAAAAACTCCAAAAAACCCTTTTGAGACTGATAACTTTACTGCCCATTGGTCAGATCTAGCACATGAACAATTGAGTTACTCTCAAAGTGACATAATTTTTGAGTTTTTGACTTCAAAAGTTAAATCTGGCGACGACACAACTTTTCAAAAATCTGCCAGTAGATAATACAACGGCTGTAACTGTGTCAAAGATCAAGAACAAGCAATCATGTGGCTACATCATCACCTTCTCCTAGGTGAAAATTTGGCTGTACACTTAAGGGCGCGTTCACTTAAGCAATTTCTGGTGAGAAATCACATTCTGCAAAATTTAAAGTGTCTATTTGGTGGTGTATGTTTCATTTTTGCATTAAAAATCTTACAGAATGTGATTTCTGGTCAGAAATTCCTTAAGTGAACGCGCCCTAAGTGATACAAAGCTTCTTCCACCTAGCCTTGAAAGTTCACGTTGGAAGTTCACGTTTCAGGGATATGTACAAGAACTTGAATTTTACATATAAGCACAAGATGGAAAGTTTGATGAGGTTTGGTAGTGGCTTGGTTCTGGAATTCCTGATCCCTTGACAGCTAGGTCACCTTTCATTGGAGGTGATGAAATTCATACATTTAGGGCCCGTTCACTTAAGCAATTTCTGATGAGAAATCACATTCTGCAAAATTTAAAGTGTCTATTTGGTGGTGTATGTTTCATTTTTGCATTAAAAATTTTACAGAATGTGATTTCTGGTCAAAAATTCCTTAAGTGAACGCACCCTTAAACCCAAGTATTATCTTGAAAGAATCAAATTCATACCTCTCAGACCTCTTGTCACAGAATTCTGACTCAAAACTCATCCATTTTCCCAAATGTATAGTGGGAACCATCAAGACACAAGAAGCCATGGACCGGGTAGTTTGTAATTACATACAACAAACATCTGATTTTCCTCTGGTACACTCTTGACCATCAGGAATAAAAAAAACAAGAACTTCAAAAATTGGTCTTCTGAGGATATTTTTGAATAGCCCTGAACAAGAGGAGCCCAAAAATATCTTGATTTGTGAATTGAGTGATATTTGTGCCTTCAGCAATCTTTTTTGAAAAATTATCCAATTAAGTGGCTCTTGATGGTTCCCACTATATTATGGTGTTATCAAAATACAACTGTTTATTGAGAGAAGGTTCATTTTTCTCATGGGGATTTGCATGATGGATTTGGTTACAAATGTGCAACAGAAAATATAGAGCAAGGGTGTGAATGTTCTGGACCCAGGTTGTGCTTTTTCAACATTTTTATGTGTTACTTGCACTCCCAAAGTGCAAGGGTTCAGCAACTATTAGGCTGACTCTTCACTAAGAATGGGAAGTAAGGATATTGGTACAGTCTTCACCTGGTACACCCAAGTGAAGACTGCAGTTAGTTGACTTCTAAAAAGAGGATCTGTTGCTAGTGGGATGGCTGAGCTGTCCTTTCCAAGGATCTGCCTCTGAGCTCTGGTTGAGCTTGCAACTCTGTATCCTGCAGTACTTCATACTCTGAGGGTTCAGAGGTGCCATGGGGTGCTTAAGACTCTCTTATGAAGTGCCCTTTGTAAATTCCAAGCTTGTTCTGTTAGCTGATAGTCCCACAGGCTTCAGGACACCACTTGAAGCTTTACAAATAGCTAGATGAAAAGTAGAACTTTGATAATCAATAAAACAACAGAATAATTGTACTCAATATTCTTTGTGAAGAATCAAGTAATATGTGATGAAGAGTTGTGTAATGATATGGAGTTGGTTCCTCTTCCAAAGTGAGAAGAGGAACCTTTTTTATTCAAAGTCCTAGGCCTCAACTTGTGGTTGGAACCAAGTTTGATTTTCTTAGGATTAATTTTAACTTTACTATTTGAGTTGTAGTTAAGTCTTATTGCTCATCTTGATAATTACCCATGAGATGTAACTGTCTTGCTTTTGAGGCATCCACTATTGTCTTGGTACATGGCATTGGTACAGTAAATTTTACTGAAATTTACCGTACCAAGAATTAAAATCCCCCATTGTGTCCAAAGTACAGATTGGTATGTACAGAATCACTCAAAGATCAGCAGGGGTCCAGCTAGTAAATCTACTGGACCCATACCCAATTGGTATCTGAAAATCCACTGGACCTGACCAAGCTGCTGAGCCACACACCACACCACCACTCACAAAAAATAAACTTTTACTACACCTCTCTGTTTCTGCTCTCAATCAACATACACCTACCCAATTCTCAACACAAATATTGAACATCCAATTTCCTTTTGTATCTATCCTTATCTATCCCATCTTGATGTTGTTTACCAGTGGTATCAAGTCTTCCTGTTTAAAAATCAAATGTTTTAAAACCAATTGCTCTCAATTTGATTATTTTTAAATTGATGTCTTGAAATTGGTATTTTTCAAACTGCTTGTTCTTGGATTGTTGTTTATAAAATTTTCACATCATTTGTTCTTGCAACTCCAAGTCTCCTTTAACCCAGTGTGAATCATCATAAAAGCAGCCTTTAAGGAGCCAAGGTCTTTCTATTATTTTCTTCTGACCTACTTTCTGATCATTAAGATTCCATATAATGCTCCTTAATATTGGGGTGTTGACCCACATCTTGTAGCCTAAAAAAAGTGTAGCTTGAATCAAGGATTGGATGTCCAAAGATAGAGTTTGGCTTGCAAGAGTTCAGAAACGGGTCTTTGAGCAAGGTTATTGATAATAGATCTCTTGTTTCTGTATTACCAGTTGTCGCAACATATCTCAATATTGACATCAGCGCCAAGTGGTGGGCTTCTTTGTGAGGAACTAGATTGAGATCTAGGTCACTTTGGAGATCTTTAGCTGTACCGGCCGCTTTTAACCACAACTTGTTGTTCACAACAAGAGCTATGCAACCATACATGGCACCTGATATTTGAAGCAAGAATCTGATTAAATTGGCGGACAGGTTTGCCAAAGAACTACAAAGGTATGTTCATTTTTGAGGTGGTTAAAACAATATTGTTCAGAAGGTTGAATCACTATTGTCACTGATTTTGATTTATGTTTGCCAAGTGTGAGATGCAGCCAGAAGTGCAGCAACGTCAAAGTTTTGCTTTGTTGTCTCAGAATTATTGAACACCCTTTGTGATGTATTAGAAGGGTGCGATAAGTTTCCTGTGGATTGCTCCATGGTGGTTAAGGTGCTTGGCATCTCCGGTATTACTGGCAACCCAAGATGTGGTGAGGCTGAATTGGAGACAGGTGGCTTTTTGGATTGCTCATTTAAGTCAGGAGAAGTAGTCTTGGTTAGTGCGGAAATATTCCTATTGCTTGTAACACACAGAGCCATGGGGGAGTATTCGGAGTGTCTTGGTAGACGGACCTTGTGTTTTCTCTTCATATCTTGACACTTTGTGCCGCAACTTTGATAGGCTCTATAGGCCAAAAGGCGGTATCCATAAGCAAGTCTAGAGGCCTGAACTCTGAAATTTTCTATATAATTACAAAGCATTTTGCATGCCAAGCCCTCCAGAAGGAAAAGCTTGTGTTTGGAAGCCAAATAGATTTTCTTGTCAAAGGCATTGATGATCTCACACAAATCTTTGCTTTTGGAAGTGGTCAATAATTTTATTGCTTTCAGGAATATTGTCATCACTTTGAATTTAACCGCCTCTGAACTTGCAACCATACGCTGAATGAATGAAGAGTTGAATCCATGGTAGTGTAATCTTCTGCACCAACATTTTCCCCATTCCGGATGCCTTTACAAATTGCACAGAACACCAGGAACTGGCAGGTGATATTTTGTGCTGTAAAATAATTGCAATCCGTCAATGAGATACCTTTCATCGGCAGGTGAGGTTCAATAGATCCAATCCCTGACTTGCATAACACTCCCAAAGATGCATCACGCACTTGTAGATTGTTAAAGATGGGCCAAATAGGTCTTTCGAAAAGCAAGTCAAGAATCATATGGAAAGAAGTCCATTGGAGATTGTGCATGTGCAGCTCTTTCAAAGTCTCATATGCGCCGGGATCTAGTAAATGCCCAATCAATTGTGTTGGATTGTTGTCTTTGTCCAAGCAATGTACTAGATTCTCCATTGCTGTAAGTGCAACAGATGCAAAAACAGAACCGATAGCGGATTGTTTCCTTACTTGCGTCACTATCTGGACTTCTACGTCAATCTGCGGCTGCAATTGTGCGGAACCCCAAAACCCTATCACGAGCGCGTGAGCCAGCGAGTACGTGGCAACCTCGAAATTTGCTAAGATGTGTTGGAAAGATATCAGCTTCCTTGGGCGCTTAGTAAGAAGGGCTATGTAGACGGACCCAAGATTGATGCTCATTCATCAACTTGTAGGTATTCTTGGGCTGCTATGGCCCACAAGTTACATAAGAAATGACCTGAATGGAGACCAATTGGGCAGAGAAACTCAGTCTTCACAAATGTAAGGGTTTTTCAAGAAGGGAAACCAAACCTGAAGCTCCTTGGCTGAACTCAGACCCAGTTCTTTGACTGAAGAGGATAGAATTTGCAAAAATTCAGCTGAAATAAATTAAGACATATGAGATGAGAGCCTCACTATGGAGTTGTCTTTTTGGGATCAGTCATGGTTTTTGCCAGCTTGAGATATTTCTTGGCTGCATCAAAATTCTTTCAGCCGAAATTCAAGATTACTATCAGTGTACATTTACCAAAGGAAGAAATCATGAATACAAAAAAGAACTAGTTTTAAACTATAAAAGGGAAATCCAATGTTCAAGAGATAGCAAACATTTTCTTCACAACAGAAGAGAGCAACTGCACCAAGAGAGTAGGCCACGTGCAAGGAATCTCCGACTTTCTGTGATAGGGCCAATTGTGAGACAGGAGTCAGAATGTACACGGGTCAACATGGCTAAATTGAGAAAGATTAAGGAAAGGTGGAATTCACTCACTCGAGCAAACTCATAGCATAACCACATGATTGTCTTCCCTACGTTGGCCAAAGTGCTATAAACGGTTGGGATGATTCCCCATTGACAAACTACATTTCAACTTCAATTCAAAAAGAATCCTATGTACATCTTGCCTCATCTTGCTGCAACTTGAAGATCAATATTCCCAAACTTGAGTATGTTGTAGGTAGGTCACCACTAACACGACATTTCAGAACAATAAGAGTGGGCAATACAGATTCCTTCCGGCCACTTGGACAAATATGCATTAATCAGCACTAGAGCATCGGTGGGCGGTCGGGTCAGGCATCACTATAGAAATGAAGCAACGTAATGTAGATGTAGACTTAAGCGACGCGCTTAGATACGGTGCAACCAGAAGCGGCACACAAACAAATACCCGGAGGTAAGGATTCCGCCTTTTTCTACAAATCCTTTAGTGAGAATTTCCATTGAGGTCATAACGGAGACCAAATTCTCCACGTGAGGCAAGGTTTTCGCTCAGCGAATTGTATGTGCAGCCATTGTCATTGAACACAGAAGAAATGTAATGATGACTTGGAGATCTGCTCCTCAAGGCTTTAGATATATAGAGCTAGCATTGTAAAGAGTGTATGGGTAACGCACATCGACTCAGTCGCAGTCTTTCAGCAATCAGCAAGACCGGCCGTTACATAGTATCATCGCCACAACCCTTCTGCTTCTTTCGAGATGACACATCATCTGGAAACACATCCTGTGGTCCACCCACTCTCACAACTGATGTGAACGCCTGACGCGAAGTGCGCTTATTGCAAACCCCAATTTCCTGCTTGCCGATCACGTCCTTGATTCCTTCCTCAGGTCTAAAGGACAATATCAAAGTTAGCTGTTGATTTGCCACATCGACCAATCAAAGTCAAAAGGCTTACATCGGGCTCAAACCGTGTCGAACCTTATGGTTCCTGAGCCGACCACGACATGATTGCATTACATTCACCTGCGTGAGAACCAATTTAATCATGGTCACATTCAGCATGCAGGATGCGAAGAATACCTTGCTGATCCATATGGAGGACTCCACATCATATCCTGTGATGTTGCCTGATACGTAGACAATCGCACCAATCTGCCGCATAGACTTCGCGCTTTGCAATGTCGGCATCCTTTCAAGATGGTGCTTTGTCATCCACATGACAGGCCTTCGACTCTAGTAAACATACATCGTGGTCAGCCATGCTTATTATATGAATGGAGTCTACATCGTAAACTGACTGTGGGATCAATATCAGTAGATTGTAGCGTAATCATGCAGCCATCGGATGCACCAGGCAGGGTCGGTGGCATTGTTTCGATCGCCATGACCATACCCCGAGTCGTGAATGACACTTTGTCGATGGTTGTGTTCAGGAAATTCTCACTGACCTCTGCCATAGGACCGTGGTTGACACAGGTTGAATCATCGACGTGTAAGTAATCCGGCTTCGCATCATTGGATGCAATCAATTTGCACTTCATGGTGTATAGATTTCCGACCTTGATTCGACTTGCGGTTGATTTGGTGGTAATGAGGTTGACGTCGGTACTTCGGATACCTGCGTTGCCGACACCTGATGTTTCTATAGTGCCATGATGAACAACAAAGCCATCATCATTCAGAGACATCCGCAGAATCTACACAGTGAAAGCATAATGAAAACATCAAATCAACCATAGTGCGTTATATAGATAGCTATTCACAGTCACCTCACGACCGGCACGCCCTATGAAATACACATCGATTGGGTGGATGCGACAGGTGGCTGTGTTAAGTGACATGATCAAAGTCGAAAATCAAGATACGACGGTCGGGTGACTTGGAAAGAGTGGATGCACTCGGATTGTGTGGTTCAGTCAGGAATGAAGCAATGAATGTCAGACGCGATCCAATCAGCGGGAGCGCAATGCAATCGATGAGAAATATATTATAACCACTCACGTTGTCTGTTGCTACTATATATACACTATCCCCATCGCTGATGATTGTTCATGGTCGAAGTCACAGTGGGTCAGGCCCTGATCTCCGGTGAGCCTCCTACTACACCTACAGTGACAACTCCTTCTGTCTTAGCGATCCGTTGCCCGCCCATTAGAATCAGATTTACACCTTTTTAGATAGCCAGTGTGTTAAATGAGCAATCCCATTCCTCAGCAGCCGATGACCCAGAACTTCTGCCACACCACATCAGCCACGTTCCACAGAATCCGGAGTCCCACAGTTCATCTTTGCTCAATCGGTGTGTCCAGTCATGCCTTTGCCTGCCGACATTCCGATCTCAATGTCTCGTCGTGTTAACACCTGTGGCCCCCAGATTACTCGGCCCCGAGCCAAAGATACTGCATGCATTATCTTCGGCTTATATCCCAAAATCCCCCCGCAGATGAAGTCAGAGTCGCCAGACTCGTCTGAGAAATTTTTTCAAAAAAGGTCCACAAGTCTTGACCATTTTTATTCACCAAGTTATCATATTATATAAGTTTTTCTATGTTCTGAACATCCATTGGGATGTATTTAGAACACTTCTGAACCACCTTAATACCATCAGGCACTTCTAAGAGATTCATAAAGGCAAAACTGGCTCATCTGATCAAATCTGGCCAGGTCAAGATTCATCTGACTGAGTCTAGATTCATCTGACTCAATCTGGCAGATGACTGAATCCGGCCTTTGAATTTTTTTTTGCGCTGACTCCTCAGATCCATCTGACACCACATTTGTCACAGCAGATGAATCTGTCCAGAGCCACAGATTCATCTGCTGAATGAAATCACACGTTACCACTCACCACCTTACACAACATACCTATGTAACATACACATCTGACAAGTATACATCAACAATCAAATTGGGGGCAATCTCATCTGGCCTCATTTGGGCCGCTGCTTGACACTTACACAAAATTTACTTGCCCAGTCGTCCAGCTAAGTCTCTAAGAGCATCCGCACTCGTGCGGTAAGTCGGGTGCGGTAAGGTTAAATTTACCGCAAACGCGGGGTCTTTTCCACACCGGTGAAAAATTAGCCCCGCGGTAGTTAATTTTCGGTCATTTTGCGTTAGCAAATTGGTAAATTTACCAATTGGCTAACGCATGCGGTATCACACATCACGACTTGTTCCCGGCAACTCGACTCCAAAAACAAAACTCAACCAGACCTCCAACACCAAAGTCAACAACCAATATCTCCTTTTCACCACTCACACACGATGAATTCCAAGCCTTACAGTTGCATGAATCAACTCGAGAACGTTCGACACCGATCGATGTCTTCAATTGAAATAAGTCAATCAACCATCTTGAACTCGACTCCAAACCATTCAGATGAAAATGAAAGATGTCTAGATTCATATAGCTATGTAGAGGTCAATATTTAAGAAAATCAACATTAAGAGACCAATCATTGGAGGACTTTTAGGATCAAGTGATACAAATTAAAAATTGAAGTTTGGATTTTTATTTCCTAGTTTTAAATCTTTAAATCTTTTACAAGATCATTATGTGTATTCAGACTCATTAAAAGCTTTCTCGATGTAGTAAAGCCTTTGTTTTTTAATTGGAATTCATGTATTAAGATCTGAACAAACTCATGTTAAATTTGTAATTTTAAATTAAGATCTATCGGTCGAGTAGATGAACAGGATGATATTGGGTCTTCATGTGTAGATGGAGTATTAGTATCTTAGTGCAAAGAAGAGAACAGTGCCTCTATCACATGAAAACTGGCCATGAAAGCAGGTGATGTGTACTCAAAAAATTAAAACTTTACCTTACTGCACGACCGGTGCGGAGTACATGCACTATCTGTAAAGTTATAAAAGTTACAGCGCTGCTAATGCAAACGAGTGCAAAATTTGGTTGAGTTAAGTAACTTTTTACTTAATGTTGTGTTTGTTACCGCACGTGACCAAATTAACAACCGCAAACGAGTGCGGATGCTCTAATTACAGTAGTCAATTGAGGGGGAATCTCATCTGGACTCATCTGCCCCGCCCATCAACAATCTTCTCACGTGCTCACCTGTCATACATATCATAACTCTCACTTCTCTTACTTTTCTTTCGGTCATTTTCCATGAAATGTACAATATGAATTTTGAATCGGAATTCTGTAATAAATATCACCCTTCAAGATAGGCCTTCAACATATTCTTCCACTGAGCTTCTAAAACTTGGTCTTCAGAAATAGTTGCTTGACAATATTGGCGAGTTTTGTGCAGGAGGGACACTAGGTAAATGTCCCATCTAAAGATCAGACGGGCATGATCGAGAAAAAGTCCATGATGTAAGGAATCCAAAATATCACTGCACTCATCCCAATTGCTCTTGTTCACAATACGAAAACTCTTGCTGCCCTTCACTAACTCTATTGGAAGAGTCGTGGCAGTTGGGTCCCATCCTGAGGATACAATGAAGAAAGAAGTATATTCAAATTCAATGTAACGGCAATGATCAGTATCATACCATTCAAAAGAATAAAGGCTAACCTGACTGTGCAAGCTTGACCACCTTTTCTATTTTGGTATCAGTTGCCAAAGACCACCTGAACATTTGCCTTACTTCATGTGCAATTCTCCTGAGTTCTTCTTCGCACCGGCAATACAACAGATAAGCTTGGATGCCCTTTTGGGTGTCCGCATCCACTGCCCAATTTTCATCTGGATGCGTGAGATGTCCAAAGTTCCAGAAGGCGTCATCCAGTGTCAGAGATTTTGCTTGCTCGAGTGTAAAGTTGATCAGCGGAGTTTCGTCTGGATACGAAAGGTTGTACTTTACAACAAGATCATAAAAGGTCTTCCACTTTTTTCGGAAGAGCGTCTGTTTTGTGGTCATCACAGTTTTCATTCGTTGCTGCATTGTTGTACCTACATCCAAAGTTGAGGACTTTAACTCTCGTTCTGATCACTAGCAGCCATCCTACAAACCAACCTGATTCCCATTTTTTTGCCAATTCAATGATTCCAACCTTTGCCTCATATAAGTTTGACTTTGCCACCCTTACCTGTATCAATGTTAAAGCCCTTGGATCTATTACGTACGTTGAAGGAATGTTAACATACAAATAAAACATATTAAAATAATTTCTCACCATCGGCTTCGGGGATGTGTCTGAAATTGTCACCACCAAGTTCTAACAAGATCCTGTCGACTTCTTCTTCCAGAAATGCGATATGTCCTGGCAAGCTCGCCAGTGTACGATTCTCAGCAGCAGTTCTGTGTTGTCGGCGCCGTAGGTTGTCCATTTTATCACTGAAGATATGCTTGAAAAATTAAAAGCTAAACATGATAAGGACATGGTGAAAGAAGACGCACTTGCACTCTCTCAAATCTTCCTCATGCTCAATCAAATCTTCAACTTGCAGTTGTAGCTGCTTTTTGTTGGTATCGCCCATGAGTTCTGCCTGTATCCGTCTTTGACGAGCCCATTGATTGGCAAAATAGGTGTGAGAATATCCACGTTTCATCTCAAGTTCATGAAGAATCTGTAGTTTTTCTGCTCGTGTTTTCTCTGCTATTCCTAACTTACTATAGGACAAAGCAGCTGAATTGAAACAAAGAGCAGATGTTGGTGTTGTAACTACGAAAGATAATAAACTAATTGCCCACCAGAGTTTGTACGTAACACTTGATTCTCATGTGCAGCTTTGTGATCAAGTGCATCTATTCAATGCAGCTTGGTAGCATAGCGTAGAGCTGCAACCAATTTACAGAGCTTACACCAGCACCTTTCACAGCCTTCTCCATCGGACAAGCCAAATCCAAGATTAAGTCTTGGATTGTAATCCAGCTGGCAACTCCAGCTGTGTACATATGCGTGGAACACGCTTGTACCAAATTTGAAGCGACTTCGACGCATTTCCTCTTCGAAGAGTTTATGCTACAATGAGTTAAAAATATGACATCAGTACGAAGGTTGAAATGATAGAATGGTGATCATGATACTTAACTCTAATAAGCCCTTTTTCAATGTTACATCCAATATCATAGAGGAATGCAATCATAGAATCTTCCTCACCCAACTGCTTGAGGAGCGAATCAATTAGGGCATGTGCAAAATATGATCTACAGGTACATAAGTAAGTTAGCTGGGTGATACAATCATGAGAGCACCTGA